>NW_022589710.1:45756589-45774048 GCF_004348235.1 Phoca vitulina | reverse complement strand
CTGACTCGGAGTTCCATCCCCAGCCGCATTTCGCTTGCAACCCCATGGCTTCTCCTGGCTGCTCCGAGGTCCCTCCGTGGGTGCCCTGGTGCAGAGGCCGGAGCGGTGCCCCAGGCCATTCGGTGCGGGTGTCTCTCTGGCCAGGGGTCTCTGTCCTGCCTCCTTCGAGCTGGGCCCCAGGCAGGGCAGCCCCACCCGAGCGTCTACTTTGGTCTCAGCGCTTGGTCCTTCTGGTTTCGTCAGCCAGTTCTTCCCCTTGTGTGGCTGATCAGAGTTTCACAAAAAAAGCCCGGCCAGAGCTGGCTGGGCTGCGCCTCGTTGTAAAGTTTGTCATGCAGCAAGGAAGGGCCCTCTGGGAGCCCTCGTGCTCTCCCCTCTTCCCAAATCCTCCTCCTCGTCCTCCTCGTCCTCCTCGTCCTGCTCCCGGCCCATGGTCACTTCTTCTCTAGCTGCTCCAACAGCGGGTTGCCTTCCGACTCGGGGGTCTTGACGCTGTCCGTCCGGACAATGCAGGTGGGACGATGTCGGTTCAGCATCAGGATGAGCTGCTGTCGCTCCTGCTTCAGCTCCTCGATCTGGGTCTTCAGCTCCGCGTTCATGAGTTCCAGCCGCTCGGATTCCTGGAGCACAGAAACAGAGATGGGGCTGTAAGCTTTCGCTGGGGACCAGCTCTGCCTCTGGGGAGGTCCCAGGCATCCCCAGCTGGCCCCTGCCTGTTTTCTGCCTGCCACGTTCCCACTGGAGTAAGTGACTTCCTGCAGCAGTGCCCATCACACCGGTGACCCGGGCCAGGGTCAAAGGGGGATGAACCCAGGTTATATTCTGGGGGCGGCCCCTCTCGGGTCCCACCTCCCTCCCCTCACTCAATCCACTCCAGCCACAGTGACTTCTTTGTAATCGCGCAAATATGCCAACGCTCTCCTGCCTCCTGGCCCTTGCCCCAGAAACAAAGGGTGGGAGAAGAATTGAGGCCCACAGGCACCAGAGCAGGTGCATGAAGGGTCCAGAGGGGATGTGGCCCACAGTTGGCAGTGGGTGGCAAAGTGCTTGGATGTGTGATGTGTAAATGTATGTTGGGGATATTTTGGCCTGTGGGATCTCGAGCCCAGTGTGGTCATGTCAGTCCTCCTAAAACGTGGGCTTCCTGATTATTAGCCCCCAATTATTTAAACAGCCTCTTCTTTATCCCCTGTTATCTAGAAGCTTTGCTCATGGGGAGGCAATCAACTGTCATCCTTCTGGATCCAAAATAAAGTTTTACATCTCAAGTGAGATTCCCAGTGAACTTCCAGCTCAGTTGGAGAGACTCCAAGGAAAAGAAGCAATGCTGGCGATTTGATTTTGGGGGGAGCTCACCTGTTCAGAGGGTAGATAGGTGATGAGCATACCAATTCAAGTCTTGGGGGGGGGGCGGTCAAAACAGTTAAGACAGGAAAGCTCCTGAATGATGTTTATTGGGCTGTGTCTGAAAACGGGCAACCAGTTCGAGAGTTGGAATTGCCTCAAGGGCCAGCAAAGTTTTAGCCCAGTGGTTCTCAACTAGGAGCGATTCTGCCTACCGGGAGACATTTTTGGTTGTCACAAGTGGGGAGGGGGTTGCTGCTGGCATTTGGTGGGTGGAGGCTGGGGATGCTCCTAAACATCCTGCACAGGACGGCCCCACAACAAGAACTATCTAGACAAAATGTCAACAGCTGAGGTTGTGCAACCTGCACCAGGCAAAGAACAAGCTGTGGTTGCCGCTGCGTGTGTGACAACTGAGCGGGGTGATGCTGGCTGGGGTCTAGGGCCCGGCCCCTCCGGCAGGCAGGGCAGGGCTCAGCTCAGCCCCCTTTGGGGGGTCTTCGGGGCCCCCGGTGGGGCCCACACACATCCCAGGGCTGCTGTCTGTCTCTCACCCGCTGGCCTGCCTGAACTGTCCTTGTGCTGGTCTCTGAGGTCACAGCATGAGAGCCCGGGCAGCTCAGACTGCTGAGACGTGCAGTCCTCGTGACCAGACACTGAAGGAGAACAGCCTCAAAAAAAAGGAAAAAAATGCTCAAGGGGAAAATATTAAAAATCAGCTATGGTGGTTTTTGGTTCAACAGGATGAAGCACGACGGGGAGGCTGGCCCTGTCCCCTGTTCTCAGAATTCCAAGGGACTGCCATCTCTGGAAGCCAGGAGAGAGACGCCATGTGAAACCATGAGTCTATGACCCATCAGCTGGGGGCAGTTAAGTGCTAATCTTAGCTGCCTACTCACTGGATCTGATGAGCTCGTGACGTTGGGGACTTCTCGCAAACCCTCTGACCATCTGGTTCCCCTGAGCCAAGGTTTTAGCTCCAAGTTTGAATCCTCTGAGCCTCTGTCTCTAGGAGTCTCTGTTCAATCCACCCATCCGCATTTGCTGAGGACTTGCAGGTACAATGAATGTCTGGGGGAATCAAGGTCCATACAGCAGGGAAGAGCTTACTATGTGCTCATCAGTACTGCAGGGGGCTAGAAGGCCTTCCAGGAGGCTACATGGCTAGGTCTGGCCTCGGGTTTAAAAAATGGTTGGGTTGAGAAGGTCAGTTGGTGTGGAGGAGGTGGGACATCAGGAAGGGAACCCTGAGTGGACATGGACACAGACATGGGAAATAAGCTTAAGATGTGTTTAGGAGATGAAATCTTCCACTGTGACCATAGGTCACTTTAGGACAGAAGGGTAGAGAGCCTTCTGGAAGGTGGATTTAGAGCCACATCAGGCAAAGCTTTAGGGTCTGGAATCAGAGTCTAGAGCAAGTTTCCTAACTATCCTGAGTCTCAGTTATCTTAAATGTAAAAAGATGATGCTCATGGGGATTAAATGAACTCACACAGGAAAAGCCCCTTGTCACCTGAAAGGTTAGGGAGGCTTAAGGAATTTTTATTTTAGCGTTGAGCAAAGACCTACGAAGAAAGAGAAGGTGAAGAAGCACAGGAGGAGGATGATTCAAAGAAGCCTGGCCGGTCCAGGTGACTAGCTGGATCTGGAGAATGAGAGAGGCTGCCTGTGGACCTTGTGGGGGGTGGGGGTGGGGGTGGGGCTGCAGTGGGGGAAGGGGCTGCCGTTTGGGGGATGGCAAGGAAGCAGTCGGGTTGCAGGTGAGTGGACGTTAAAAGCGGACGTGCAAGGGCCAGGGTCAGACCCGAAGCATTCAGTACTAGGCGCCAATCTACCTCCTTAAATGATGCATGTTGAACCAACTTTATGGGTGAACATCTGTGTCACACAAAAACCCAAATAGGCGTGTGGCTTCACGCACACATTCATCATTGGAATGACACGGCGTTCTCTTGGTTTTAAAATGTTAGAGTATATCATGGAATATCCTAAACTCTGACCGGCCGGCTGTCGGAAAGTAACTGACTGCTTTGTAGTTTTATTGGGTGGTGCTACGTCTTTATTTATTGTGTAAGTAGAAGATGAGTTCAGAAGAATCTTTTTTTTAACCATGATTGTAGAAGGCGTCTGTGGTTTTATAACAGCAATCACCTGATCTGTTTTCCTAATTAATTAAGAAATGTGGGCTAGGATCTTCACATGTTAATTACGAAGCAAATAACTCTGCTTGCATTTTTGTTTATCGTTTTGCCTTCTGGTAGATATTTATTGCCCTAGAGAAAACGAAACCATTTGTTGTTTTAGAATAGAATTAGTGCAAGTGAAAGAACATTGTCTCTACTATCGTGCTTAGCAAAGCCGGGAGAAAAAATACAGCTAAGGGGCTGGGTGTTCTGGCTTTTCATCCTGGCTGTGGGACCTTGGCCAAGTCAATTCCCTTCTCGGGGCTTCCGTCTCCTCCCAGAAAATATAATGATTGGCCCAGGGGACTTTAAGCATTAAGGTTCTCTGATTTTATCTTTTAAAAAATAGTTACCCTAATGCACTTAAAATAGAGTTCTACTTCCCAACTTTTTGGGTAAGTATTGGGAAGAAGGCTGGTGTGGCCACTTCTGAGCCCCACAGACTGGTCTGAATTAAAATCCTGACTCTGCCACCTGAGCTATGTCACTGTGAACCAGATCCCCAATTTCCCGGAGCCCGGGCAACCCGAACAGCGTGCGGAGCAGGAGAGGAAGCCCTGGGCTCTAGTCCTGCCTCAGCTGCTGTGGGGCTTTGAGCAAACTTCCATCTCTCTGAGTCTCAGAATCCTCATCAGGGGAGTGGGGGCTGCCTCACCTCCTCCCAGAGTCACTGTCTTCTTGTGACCATCAAGGTTTGGAGAATGGCCATGAAGAGCGCAGAGCACCATGGGAGTGTGAGCTGGGGTTCCTGCTACCGAAGCCCAGGGAATGAAGGTGCGATAGGCGCAGCAGTTCCCGGAGGGTGAAGCGGAGGGGCTCTTGCCCCTCACTGCAGACGGAGGAGGTACCGAGGTCGCCCCGGCTGCCTCAAGGACTCGGCTGGTCCAGGCGGGTGAACTCGGAGAGGCTCTAAGAGTCTCCCAGGGCAGCTCTAGGTGTCTGGGGGTCAAGGATGGGAAGGTGACCTTTTACATTATACATACGTGGGGGGGGGGAGGTACACACACATATCCATTTGTACCTCTGAGCCTTATAAATATTTTACCTGTTAAAAAATAGATTACAAGGGGTCCCTGGGTGGCTCAGTCAGTTAAGCATCCGACTCTTGATTTTGGCTCAGGTCATGATCTCGGGGTCGTGAGTTGGAGGCCCACGTCGGGCTCCGCGCTCAGTGGGGAGTCTGTTTGGGATTCACTCCCTCTGCTCCTTCTCTCTCTCTCTCTCTCTCAAATAATAAATAAATCTTTAAAAAATAATAAATAAATAAATTACAAGAGAATTCCTCAGGTCTGTGGGCACTGGTTATCAACACAGCCATCAGCATCCATGTCCTAAACCTCACACCCAACTCTGTTCCCAAGGCCAGAGGGAAAGAGGGGAGCATGGGAGGAGAGGGGGACTGGGATGGGCCCAGACAGGCCTGCCCAAACCTCCCTCCTAGACCCTGAGGCCACCAGGGACAGCACCACAGCCACATAACTGGTCTTCCCACTGCCCCAGTCCTTGCCCCACACTGCAGCCAGAGGGATCCTTTCCAAGGTGTGTCTCTCTCCCACTGAAACCTTCCATTGCTCGCCATGGCTACATAATCCATCATCATAATGGGGACACTTGTGAGAGTAAAAGCAGGTGCTATTAATAAATAGGCCAGGACCAGAGGCATAAAGGGGGATTGCCCCAGAGAGCGAAGCACAGAGGATCACCCTACATAGCAAGGGGGGGGGCGGTTGCCTGCCCCTCCATTCTCCTCCTTGTACTCTAAGTTCCAGCTATACTGACATTCTTTTCCATTCCTTAATCACATCCTTAAGCACCTCTTGCCTCTGGCCTTCGCTTGCACTGTCCCTGCTGACCCCTCCATCCCTGTCCTTCATCTTGTTAGCTCCTACGTCTCGTCTATGTCTCAATAGCAGTCTTTCCTCAGCCGAGGCTAGGATAGGGCCTCATGGTGTGTTCTCACGGCGCACCGGGCTTGCCCAACACGAGGTGCAGCACACATTAACCATTGCCCACTTCTACCTGCTGTCCGAGGCAGACATCGCCTGCTTGTCCGCTCTGCAGCAGGTACTCACTACACACTGATTGGATGGATGGATGGATGGATGGACGGATGGATAAGCAAAGGGATAAATGAATCCCAGCTCTAACGCTTGCTAGCAGTGTGACTCTGGTGTGACCTCTTCTGAGTGTGACCTCTTCTGAGCTATAGGTCAATCTCTACAATGGGATAACCAATGTTTATCTCACTGGAATGTTATAAGATTAAATGAGGCATGTGAAATATCTGCATACAGTAAGTGCTCAACAAATGTTCCTGGAATGTGCAGAACAGCTAGCACCATTCATTTGGCACCATTCACCGCACCAGTGTGTGGTCACTTGGCGTATCTTGCCTGCTAACTGGCTGACAAGCCCTGGAAGGCAGAGATCTGGTGTGAGACTTCTCTGCTCCCTGCTGTGCCTCACCCAGCTCTGCGGGCACTCAGGGCTGGAAATGAGGTGCGGGACTCTCCATCCATCTACAAGGCCCGTGTGAGACCTGTGCCTTGGAAACTTCTTGAAAACTTCCAGCCCAGGGCTGGTCCACCTTCTCTTCCAAGAAGGCTCCCAGCTCTCAGAGTCTAACTTCCACCTGTAATGGCCATTCACCTACCCCAGATACTCAGAGCCCACTGGTGTACCCATGGCCCCATGCTGTCTACACCTGTGACCTTGGATTTTCTCTCTGCTGGTTGCAAGCATGAGAAGAGACCCATATATTCCCCAGCATCAGGGAAAACCCAGGCCATGTCAGCCTTGTGTCTCCAGCTCCCACGGGAGAGACCATGTCTGCTCCTTCCTGTGTGTCCCCAGTGCACCTGACACAGTGCTAGGCACTGAGTATATGGATAAAAATGCTTGTCAGCGAATTAACGACTGAGTGAAAGAATGAACAAACACACGGACGAATGAACGAATGAATTAGAGCTAGTATAGCAGAGTGTTAAGAATAAATGCTTTGAAGTAGCCTCAGGTTTGAATCTCAGTTCTACCACTCCGTTGCTGAGGGACCTGGGCAAGTAACTTAACCCCAGCATGCCTCAGTTTCCCCATCTGTAGAAAGACAATAATGAAGGCACTGACCTCATACAGTTAATATGCCAACGAAGAGATAATATACTTACAGTACTTGGCACTCTGCCCAGCTTTACAAATGTTAGCAACCTCTGTTACTTGTTGCATCCTATAGAATAGAGCCGGACCCATGGATTGTTATTGCGACTATCATTACTTAGTAATGAACGAGTGATCCAGAGTGGGGAGGCTGGAAACTACCAGCCTGGACTGATGAGCTTTCCTGGTCATGTCCCTTCACTGCCATCCATCATTTTTGAGACGCAGCGAAGGCCTAAGAGCTAGAACTCCAGAGAGGAAAAGAACAAACACCCTGCTTGGCACAGTCCAGGTGTAAGGGCGGGGACCCGCTCTGAGGCCTGGGGAGGGAGGTGACCCCCTCTGCCGGCCTTCGAGTGCAGAGCTGACCTCTGGTCCCCGGGGGCAGAGGCTTGGGGGCCACCCTCAGGGGGGCTGAGGGCAGCCAGAAGGGATGCAGGGCTGGAAGAGCCCCCTGCAGCTAAGGGAGGAACTTCTTTCTCTCCAGGTGCTTCATCCACCGCTCACAAGCTGGGCGGTTATCACCTATGTCATTAGCATCCACCCTAGACAACTTTGGCAGCCACCAGGGTTTCGAAATGAGCAGTAGCAGTCCTAGGCCATGTGGGTCAATTGGCACCAGGGTCTGACCTCATAGAGGGGACTTGGCTCCTCCCACCTTCTCTGGCCTTCTGGGATCTGGCTGGGCCGGACCTGAGGCCAGAGGCCCTGGGTTGTCTTGGGTCAGGGAAAGGGCACTGGATGGGAGGCAGGGAAGAACAGAGGGGTGGCGGCCCCGTGGCAGATGCGGGCCGGTCCACCTCGATTCCACAGGCTTTGGTGCTGAGCCCGCTCTGAAGAACGAGACAGGCGCCCCGCCCCGGCCCCTGCCCTGCTCACCCGCTGCAGAAACTCCGTCCGCTCCTTCTTCTTGTTCCGGCATCGGGCTGCCGCGACTTTGTTCTTCTCCCGGCGCCTTTTCCTTCGCTCCTCTTCTTCATCTAGCTGTGAGGGGCACAGAGCCACCGATGAGACACGGAGGCAGGCCTGGAGGACAGCGTCCCTCCCGACACATGCAGACAGATGGGCAATCCCCCTCCTAACCCACATCTCGGTGGTGGGCGAGCCAGCCCTGCCTGCCAGCCTGCCGGCTTCCCGGCTGGTGGGATGGCAGCGTCTCCCAGCCGGCCCACGGGTCCTCCTGGAGCGGGTGGGCAAACCTGGGAGGGCTCGGTGGCCCGGGAGGGCAGGGCTGCCTGGGTTCTGCCAGAGTTCAGCAGGCTCCGAGCCTGGCAAGTCTCCTCACACAGAGGTGACACCCAGCGGGCAGTGACAGTCTGTTCTCTTGCCCAGCCCGAGCCTTCTGGGTACTATTTTCCAGGCCAGCGGTCCCCAGACACTTCCTTTAAGAAATGCCTTGGGCATGAACACAGATTTCACGTTCTACCCCCACGTTCTTCCACCTCCCCAGGGTACCCTCCCTCCTGGTCCTTCCAGAGGCTCCGATCCACCTCCTGGTGCTCCTAACCAGTCTCCCCAGTCTCCTCACCCGGCTTTGATCCTTTTCCCAGCTTCTGCATGCTCTTCCCCCATGACACCCACCTGTATCCCAGGATCCCAGGGTGCCCCAGAGTGCCCTGAGCGGGACACAAGCAGACAGGCTTCCTGAGTCTCCAGCTTTGCTTGCTTCTTCCCCGGACACATTAGAAAGTTCACCATGCATAAGACCGGGCCCATTAAATGGGAAGGAAGAAACTCACTGCCCACCAACCCTGACTTTCAATGAAAGTTGCAGGTTCTCTTATTTCCTTAATAATAACAACAACTGCTCTTCGATGCCTATTTGTTAAATGCTTTCCACACAGGTCATGTTATCCTCACGGTCAATGAGGAAGGTCCTATTACTGTCCCATTTTATAGTTGGTGGGACCGAAGCTGCAGGGTTCCATTTGCCCAAGGCCATCCAACTAAGAAATGGCAGAGTCGGGATTCCAACTCGGATTTCTCGGACTTCAACCTTCCTGCTCTTGACTGACCACAGGCCGACACAGCCCCGACCCATCAGGATCACTCTGATGCGGTGCCTCTCGCTGTCCGTTAGCTACAGGAGGATCTGGAGGACACACGGGACCAGCTGGGCTGAGGACAGCTTAGAGTCAGAGGCCACTAGAGAAGTCGTTGGATTGCTCTGGGCTTGCCAACTCTCTCACTTCTTGAGCCAGTGGGGGTGAATCTGGCAGCCTGAGGCCTGGAACAAGGTCTCAGCTGAAAGGGCCCCAGGCCAGGAAAATAAACAGCCTCTCTCCGTGCACTCCCGGCATGCTCTAGGAGCTTAGGACCGAGAGCCTGGCCGGAGACCAGCACCCATGGCCATCAGCACAGGCCCTGGTGAGGCGACCCTTTCTCCTTCCCGGCCACCTCTGAGCTTCTCCCTGACCCACTCCCACCCCTCCTGGGAGGCCGGCTGGAGAGGCACCTTGTCAACCGCGCCACACCCAAGCACCTCCCAGCCCCTTGGCCTCCCTTGAAACAGAACCAGAAGTGACAGCTCCTCTGGCTGACCTGCATCTGGGAAAATAGAAACCGGGACAGAACTGATTCCGCCCAACCTCAACCTCACCCCCAACACGGCCGAGGTAACCGTGACGACAGGCAGAGGGAAGGAACGGGAGGAAGTGGCTGGCGGTGCAATCTCCCCTCGGCCAAGAGGGTTTGCCCACAAACTGCCGAGCTGATGTGTGCAACCGGGCAGTGCGGGGCTCACGGGGCCGGAGCGAGCCCAGGTTCTGACAGAGCAGCCGCTTCCTGGGGGACACAAGCTCCATCCTCCAAGACCCTGTGCCCCACCCCAGCCCTGCACAAAGCCAGGGGCAAACGGAAGCTGCTCCAGCTGCAGATTCGAAGAGGCTCAATGCTGGGCATTTAAGAGCTCAATTGGGCCAGGCTGATGCCCCCATCGGGGGCTGCTCCAGCCTCCCTGTCCAGCCTCATCCATCCCCTCCAGCCATCACCCTCCCTGTGAGCACCTGGCTGTGAGAATCTCTCTCACATCCCATCAGAGTTCTCCGTTTATGTGGTTATCTGTCCTCCCTGCTAGGCTGAAGGATGGGGGACCTGAGCATCCCCAACGCCTGGATAGAACATGGCACTTCATGCGGGCTCAGCAAGTGTTAGTTGAATGAATGAAATAAAAGATTCCAGGGAAAGATGGCACAGGCTTGGATTCTATAATTATAAAAACGACTTACTGCCTCTGTTTGCCTCTGATAAGCTTTCCCCTGGTGCCAGTAAGCAGACTTTTCCACCAGGATGGGCCTCTTCTGTCTGCGCAGGAGGCCAGCAAAGCTTGGCGGTTCGCTCCTGTCTTCCCCAGAAGCACACTGACCAAAGACGGAGCCTCGACCCGGAGCAGGCCCCTGAAGGCTACAGCAGGTCTGCACAAATCCTGAATAGGTCGGGTCACAGTCTGGGCTGGGCAACCCCCTGCTAAAGCTCCACGGGCCCCCAGCAGCCTCCAAGCCCGTCCCCAGGCCTCTGGGCACCCCTGCTCCACCTCAGCTGACATCTCCCAATAAGGCAAGAAATGGCCCCAAAGCCCCATTACCACACCTTCCCCATTAACACTGTGCAGCATCTTCCCCAAATCCTCCTGCCGCTATGTAAGAGCCGCTGAGGAAATTTGGAAAACAGCAGCTGAAGTCCTGCCAGAAACCAGAGGGGAGCTGGGCAGTGCCCTCAGCCTTCTCATCCCCACAGGCTGACCGTGGCCCAAGCCCCACGGGAGCGCTGTGCCCGCCCCGGACTGCCGCCGCCGCCAGCCTCCTCCCGGCCTTCCCTCACCACAGTGAGGCCATTGCCCCTGCTCCCTGATGTTCCCCAGAGTCTCTAAAGCATTTGGCCGGGAGGGGGTGAGACAGCAGAGAGTGTTTTTGCCACACACAGTTTAGCCATCTAAAACTGGAACCCCAAAATGGGGCATGACGATTTTTTTCTGCAGATACAGCTGGAAGAACGAGAATATTTAAGAGGGAGGCGGCTTGATGCTCAATACATTGAAAGCCCCATGAGATGGGGGCCCGTTCTCAAACTTAGCTCTGGCTCTGTTTTTCCCAAATTCCCAGGAAGGCCTGGGGCAAAGCTGTCTGCGTTCTGGAGGGAGAAGCGAGGGGTACCCTGTACCACACTTCACGTTGGAGGGACAGGCTAGGGGACCCATGGCCGAGAGGGTCCTCATGTTGAGCAGTCCCTCCTCAGAGAGCCTGTTTTCAGGGCTCTGCTGGTGGGCTGGGGGACCCCTAACCACAGCTGACTGGACGAGGTGTGAACAGCTGACCAAGCTGGGCTGTAGTCACCTCCTGAAATCTGAAATCAGACTGCTGGACCAGGGGGCAGCCAGCTTCAGCCCTGTGCCCGGAGAAGCAGAAAGATCAGGCTGCTGATGTTTGGAGACGAGCAGAAACCAAACACCATGTGTCAGGAGAGAAACCAACACTCAGCCATAGAGGCGCATCGGGGAGACAAAAAGAGGGAGTGGGTGACAGAGAGGAAAGCAGGGCCTGCACCAGGGTGAGGTGTCCACACTCACTCTCAAGCTCACGCAAGGGCAGGGCCGGCACCCAAGACTGATTGCCTCCCTAAATGCCATCTTGCAGGGCATCCTGTTTGCCTCACCCTGTCCAGGCCCTGAGAGAGAGAGGGAGCTCCAGACAGAGAAGGTGAAGACAGAGACCGAGAGGAAAGAGAGGAACACAGAGAGACAAAGGGGCAGAGCCATTAGAAAGAGAAAACAGAGGCATGAACAGAGGTCAGTGGTTCGGGCGGGCCGAGAGGACAGACAGAAAGCACACATAGAGAATCCTCTGGATTCCACCCCTGGAGGGGCCTGCATTTCCTGCCCCTTGGGTCCATGGTGCATACCCGTGGATCTATCCTGAAACATTCCTCCTCTGGCCTGAGGGAGTTTGAGAAGGTTTCTGCCTCTGGGACACCAGGGTCCCGTCCTTGTAAAGTCAGGGGATGCCAGGTGATAATGAAGGAGCAGAAGGTGTCCTCCAGGGATGCAGGAGGGGAATCACTACCACCAAGGAGCCATGCTTCTAGAACAGCTGGGGAAATGGCAGAGCCTGGATGCAGAAGGGCTTGAGCAACCAGAGGTGGGTCACCTCAGCAAGCATCAAATCCTCAGGCCTAGAAGTCCCAGCAGGCTAAACGGTCTCAGTAAACCAACTAGGACAGTCCTGTTACCCTCCCCACTTTTACAGATGAGAAAACGAAAGATATCAAGGCTGCCTGGAGGGTCAGGGATGGCTTCGAATCCAGGCCTTTTGGCCCAGGGCCCAAGCGCCTCCTGCTCTTTGAAGGGCTGGTGGTCTATGTCACAGGCCCCCTGTCCTTTCTGCTCCATCCTGCTGACAGGACTGTAAAGCTTCTGGCTCTGAGGGCAATGACTATGTTGTTCTTTTTCTGATTTGGGTCTTTTAAAATAAAAACAATTCATTGCACAAGGAACACTGGATGTGTCACGTTCAAGCTGACTGGTTTTCAGGATGGGCCCCCCCCACTCCCCTCTCGTAAGCCATGTGGCTTTCACATGGTGGCAACCTTCGCCCAGACTTGATTTTGCATTCTGATATTTCATAAGCATTTCCAAAAATACATCTGGCAGGGCCCACAAAGAGATAGGATGAGAAAGAGCGATGACGCTTTGTAACCCGAGGCACTGAGCATATGGCCGCTCTCACACGGACGGAGCCATAAAGGTAAGAGCAATCAAGCTGGCGACAAGCAGGAACCGAGAGGGGAAGAACCCAGAACAAGCCCCCCGCCCTCGCCAGAGTGCTGAAGGCCTGAAAGGCCGTATCGTGCGCTAGAACCGCAGCATGGACAGAGAGAAGCAGGCTGAGCGGAGACTCATGGCATCAGGGGTTGTCAGCCTGGCCTTTAAGGTCTCCGAGGCCTGTGTGCTCCTGGGCAAGTCAGTGGCCTCTCTGAGCCTCTGTGTCTCACCTGCACAAGGAAAGCACTGAGCACAGCTGCCAAGCTTGTACCAAGGACTGAGTTCCAGTGCAGGGCCTGGGACACAGGAAGCGTTCGCTAAGGGCCCGACTGCGGGCCTGCCTTCCCAGGTGAGGTGGGAAGGCAGCGCTAGTGTGGCCCGGGGCACCCAAGCCCCACGCAGCGGAATCTGGCATAGGAGACCTGGGGGGGCGGGTGGGGGGAGGTAGGAGGGGGGCTGCTTCAAGGCACACAAGCTGTCCATGAGTAGCCCCGGAGTAACAGCCCGGCAGCCTCCACATCTAGCCCCGGCCGGGCCCACTAGGGTCCCCCCAACAAGGAGGAGCCACATTTCAACACCAGGGACCCATGAGCACCCTGGGAAGTAAACACCCAAATACCAAACATACCAGACATTCCCCCACATAAACACGGCTGCGCTGAGCCAGGGGCTTCGGTTCCTCGCCACTCCCCTGTCCAGCCACGCATCCTCACACAAAGTAGGGCAGTTCAGGGGCAAGACCTCTGCAAGCCAGCACGGCCGGGCCCACAACACCCCTGCAGGGAGGAATGAGGAAAGCCCGGGGCGGGGGGCGGGGGGCCTCTGTCCAACACCCTGGCTGACCCCCCGACCCCGACCCCACAGGGGCCAGGCCCTCCCTCTCAGCATCTCCCCCGGGGCCAAGCTGCTGGAACCTTCTGCTCTCCTCTCCTGTCTTCTCCCAAGCCTCCCCCTCTCTCAACAGCCACGGTCTGGACCTCAGCTGTGAAATACTGCAGTTTCAGTGAACACTGGGCAGGGCTGTAAGAGAAAATTCAAGCCAAATGGTCAGTCTAAGGCTCGAGCTGCAAACTCAGATCACCTCCAGGGCCCAAGCAAGTAACTGTTAGTGAGGGAGGAGGGCTGGATGGGGCTGTGGTCTGCAGACAGGACACCCCAGCTGGCCCCACCACAGCAGCACGGGCTCAGGGGTGACAAATCTTCTAAGTTTTCAAGCCTTGCTGAAAATACAAGTTTCTAAGTAAAACCTTCCAGTTTTTAATGTTGGCAACAAATTCCATCTTGAAAAGAATGCTTTGTGGGCCGAACATCCGTGGGCTGCTGATTTAGGACTCCCAGCAGGTGACAGACCCCGGCGAGGTTGGTCATCAGACACCTGGTTCTAGTCACTGAGATGTCCCCCTCTGTGACCGTGGGCCAATCAACTCATCTCTCCTGACCTGTGGCTCATCTTTGATAACCACAATAGCTCCTATTTCTCACTAACCTTCAAAGACCTTTCTTTGCAAGGTGGGTTTTAGGGGCCTCATCTCAGAGGTGAAGAAACAAGGTGAAGTGTCTGCCCGAGGTCGCCAAGCCGGGAGCAGACAGGGGTTCGAATCCATTACGTCATGCTGCCTTCCCACAGTGGGCTGGAGTAAAAGCTCCCCCAAGTCCTGGCTAGCTCTGATGTCCCTGGGTTTTTACTCACCCAAACTTCAAGGGCAGTGTTGGCTTGACTGAGGGGAGAGGGAGGAGGATGTGGGAAGGATACCTTTTCGCTTTTACGAAGTTTCAGAAATAGTTACTTTACAGACTCTTAGAGCCAGAAAGGAGAAGCCCCTAAGCCAACCCCTGCATTTTATAGATGAGGAAACTGAGTCCCAGGGAAGGAAGTTGATTGCTCCAAGACTCACACTCAATGGTAGGGCCTGGGTCCTTGTGGACAAGTCCAAAGGATGCTGCTTGGTCAGCCCCCCGGGGCCTTCTGGCTCCACCTGACTCCCTCTTTCTAGAATTCTCTATGCTCTGGATGCACAACACTGACTTCGTCTGTCCCCATCCTACTTCTCTGGCCTCTCCTTTTCTGTCCCTTGCCCAGGACCCTCTTCCCATCCCTTTCAGGCTGTCTCCTGGGGCCCTACCCCTGGCCTCACTCCATGTGCACCACCTATGGATCATCATTTTCATCTCCTTGTGTGGTTTCGACAACCATCTATATGTGAACGCCAACCAGATCTTTATGATCAGGCCAAAACATACAACTGCCAATCTGGACATTCAATCTGGATGTCCCTCGGCACCTCCAAGTCTTTATCCTCAATTGGCTACTTCTTGTCTACTCTCTACCCTAGGCTAGCACAACTGCCTACCCGCTCACTGGACCTAGACATTCAGCCCTCCCCACTTGCTCACCTGTCCTTCTCTTTATGTCCAATTTTGGCTACCCAGGCCATCCCATTCTACATCCTGAACCCTCCTCTTCCCCACTGCCACTTTCCAGCCTTCCTTCTCCCTCTCTCTCCTGGACCACCTCCTAGGAGGCCTCCTGACCCTGCATGGCTATCCTCCATCCCAGCCACTGGAGGGTATCTTTCTAAAATGCAAATCTGATCCAGTTATTTGTTTTTGGTCCTCATGACCCTCAGTATAGAGCTCAAGCTCCTTAATGTGTCAAGTAAGGGTACCTGTGACTTGCCCTCACGAGCTCTGGTCTCAGCTCCCATCTATCCTCCCCTACCCTCCATGTTGCTGCAGCCCTGGGCCTGTCTATGCCCCACCACAAGCCTTTGCCCCTGCTGTCTCCCTGGCTTCCTCTCACCCTGTACATTCAGCTCAAGCATCACCACCTACAAGAAGCCCTCCTTAGTTCTCATCCCTTCCAGGCTGGGGAGGTGTCCCTTTGTTCTGGGCTCCCATAGAACTCTGAGCTTATGCTGGCCCCTACCGTGCTGTATTCTGACCTTAGTTTCTGCCCCCTCCACGAACCTGGGAGTTCTTTGAGAGCAGAACCTGTGTCTTGTTGACTTTTTGTGTGCCCTGCACCTTGCTGAGGTTGTGGCCACATGGAGTGCTCAATAAATGTTTGCTAAAAGGAAGCCTGATCCACAGAGCTGGTGACCTGGGCGAGACTCCTGACTCCCAGTCTGTGCCCTTTCCACTTCACCCCGGATGTCCCCCTGGCAAGGCTATAATCAAACACCTCCACCTATGAAAAAACCCACGTGGTGGACGCCGTGCTCACTCAAAGCATCAAACCAGCCCAGCCAACCACCAGGTGAAGGCTGTGAACAAGGGCTGCTAGAAGCAATGGCTCCACCTGCCAAGATGCTTCACTCGGCTCCGCGGGCTGGGAGCGCAGGTGGGTAGGCCATGGCTCAGCGCCCTCGGCGTCTACAGGAAATGGCGTGGAGTGGTGGAGCTAGAAAGTGAGCCCCGTCCTGAGGTTCTGGAACTGAGAAGACCTAGAGATCCTAGCTAGCAGCACCCTGTGGCACCCACAGGCCAGGAAGCTCAAGTTCAAAGAAGGGGAGGAAGTCTGCCTCGGTCCCCGGTCGGATGGTGGCAGAACCAACCTGAACACCGCCGCTTCCTGGAACACCTTCTAGAAGCAGGAAACACTTTCTGTACTGAAAGCCTGACGTTGCTGCCATCGTGGGGCATCAGAGCCCCAGGGGGGATGGGGGGAATCTATCCAAACTGAACTGACTTATCTGTCTCCTCACATCTCAGCAAGACAAAGTGTCCCCCTGACCCTGGCCCTCCCAGCCCCCTGTCCTCAGTAAGAACCTTCTCCTGGGTTAAGAGAACCTGTAAAACAATAGGCTGCTGAGGCTTGGGGCTGGTTTATATGAGCAGAATAGGGAAGGGCCATTCTCTCAGAAAGCAGTGGAGAACAGCCCATTTCCACTGCTAAGAAAAGACAGCATTGTGTTTGGAACAAAGCCTGAACAAGCCAGCTGGGCAGGGTGACATCCATTTGTGGTCCTGCAGAGGGAACAGCAAACGCTGTTCCTGCAAAAGGGAGCTAGAGGCCAGGAGACACAGGAAAAATCATCTTGGCCGGGACAGAAAGCCTAGCATTGAACAGAAAGGAGCTGATGATTGCCGGGAAACCCTTTTGCTGGAGAAGAGCTATTTGAAGAATGATGGCTTTTGTTGAAATATGTCTATCTATTTCAGGCCTGCTTCATATTTATGGTTTGGAGGTTTGGTTTCCCACTAGGCAATCAATTTTCTTGCCCAATTGACATTCGATTCAAAAGATGAGAAAGGGAGAGAAATAGTGGCCCCCACAAGACTTCCCCCCCACCCACCCCCAAAAGACTGGTAAAAAGCAGAATATATCTGGCAGGGAAAATCAATTTTCTCAAAAAGAGTTAATACAGTTGAAACCGATTTTTAACAACAGCAGTGTAACATGCCTTGATTATACTAAGGCAAAAAAAAAACAACAGACAAGAGCTGCTGCAAAATGACTACCTACAATTAAATGAAAATGCAGTTGTTGCAAAGAATATTCATGAACAGGGCTGTTCTGAAAGTCCCGAGTTGGCCATAGTAGAACATTTCAAGTGCCATCATCCTATTTAAGCCTTGGAAGTCATTTGTCTTTCATCGTGAAGGTGAAAAACAAGGTCCTTGGCTTAATTATTCTCCACCAATGCAGTTCTGTTTAATCTGTATGCAGGGTGTGCAGCTAAAACACGGATTCCAGCCAATTTCTTTCAGGCATAAGGCACAGATTACAGACAAATCACTGAGCAGAACAGGTGACCTCTATTTTGTGAGTACTGAACTCTGGCTAATAAAAATCCCACCCAGGTGACACAGCCAGATGAATTCACAACCAGGGATACCTGGCCTGGAGGATGGAAGGGTTTCACCATGAGTGATATATGTAATGAAATGGATGCAATGAAAGTTGAGAGATGGGGAAGGAAGGGCTTTGCAGCACCCAGGCAGGTGGAGGGGTGGAGAGGTGGAGGGGTGGAGAGGTGGAGGGGTGGAGAGGTGGAGGGGTGGAGAGGTGGAGGGGTGGA
>NW_022589710.1:45736500-45756489 GCF_004348235.1 Phoca vitulina | reverse complement strand
GGGGGGGGGGGGGGGGGGGGGGGGGGGGGGGGGGGGGGGGGGGGTGGAGGCGGAGAGCTCCTGCAGCCCCAAGTTCTCAGACCAGAGCAGCTGAGAACTCCCGCCAGCTACAGCGATGGATGAACAGCTTATCTGATCCTCCCTTCTAAAACTATAAAAGAGCCAGCCTATTGACAAGCTTGGCAGCTTCATTAATTGGGAAATCCCTTAGGGTGCGAGTGCTGGTGCAGTGAGGTTCTCAATACCTGGAAATAACTGGTTTGGAAATGTCTGCAGACTCAGATGGCAACCCTGCCTTACACAAATTCAGGTACCACACACATTAATGGACAGCTGATGGCGTGTGGGTCCCTCTAGAAAGTTTGAAATCGCTTTGGAGAAAAACGTGGTCTTAGACCCTCGTAGGCATTCTCAGCATCATTGCCGGTCAGAGCTGGAAGGGACTTTAGGGTTATCTAAACCTGCAGCGAGGGCTCCTGGGTGGTTCAGTCGGTTAAGCATCTGCCTTCAGCTCAGATCGTGATCCCGGGATCCTGGGATCGAGCCCCGCATCCGGCTCCCTGCTCTTCAGGGAGTCTGCTTCTCCCTCTGCCCCTTCCCCCACTCGCTCTCTCAATCTCTCTCTCTCTCTCTCAAATAAATAAAATCTTTAAAAAAAAAAAACCAACCCTGCAGAAAGCATCAGAATGACCCGGAGGGCTCGTTTCATCCCAGATTTCTGGACTCCACCCTCTAAAGCAGCTGCTTCAGTAGTCTCGGGGTGAGACCCAAGAACTTTTAACGTGCTCCCCAATTCTGGTCCACTGCTCTGCAGACCCCACTTCGAGTAGCGCCAATGTAAGCCAGTAGATTTCAGAGTGGTTTCGGCAGAAGTCTCTTGCTCAGATGATACCACTCTATGCTAAATAGATACAGGTGGTATTTAAGGGGCTCACATTGTATCATAGTCATTCAGTGAGAACAATAAGGTGTGTTGTGATTGATGTAAAGCCTCTCGCTCAGGTTATGGGGAACAGCTGTGGGTTTCTGACAGCCTCGCGATCCAAATTATTCCCATCTCATGTTTCCCTTGCACACACAGATCAGTAATTACAAGTGGTGTGTGTGTAAATATGGACATAGGTAAATAACATTTTATCAGCTTGCCCTGCACTCTCATCAGTTAAAGAGGAGGAGCAGAAAAAGCTCTGTTCTGAAGTCTACACACAATAGATTAACCTGGCACCAGGCATCGACCTGGCGGTGCTCCCCAAGGTGTTAGATTTGATAACTAATAAGTATGAGCATGTGTGTGGATCTTGCTTTAAAAAAATAAAATTATGCTTTAAAAATGACTTAACCTCTCGAAATCTCAGTTCTCTCACAACAAATGGCACTAATAACACCTACCTGCTGTACGGTTGTTAAACAGATCAAAAGAGATAATGGTTACAAAAGCAGTTTACAAACTATAAAGTGCATTGCTCACGTGAGCCTTCTATCCTGAACCCAGATGTCCTCACTCCTTCAAAGACCTGGGCCGGTTTATATTGTACCAGAGGTTTCAACCAACGGCCACAGGCTAGAACCACCTGCCGGCCCCACCCAGACCAATTGAATCAGAATCTCTGGGCTCCACGTCAGTATTTTTTTAAACACTCTCCAGGGGACTCTAATGAGTAGCCAGGATTACTCCATATTTCCTCCCAAGTTCCATACAAAATGCTGCCAGATTGCTCTCATTGCTTCTGGATGGCCACTAGCAATAAAAAGGAAAGAGGAGAAAATGCCCCGAACCAGATCCTGGCTTTTTCACTGCTCTTGGCTTAACAGGGGGTTTTAATCACTATAGCTACTAATTCTGGAGCCCCGATACATGCCAGGTGATTTACATGATTATGTCTTTGAATCCTCCCCACACCTGTGCGGCATCGATATTATTCTTCCTCATTTTAAAAACAGCTTTACTGAGATAAAATTCACCAATTTGCACTCTTAAAGTACACAACTCAATGGCTTTTAGTATACTCACAAAGCTGTGCGACTATCACCACAATAAATTTTAGAGCATTTTCATTAACTCCAAAAGAAACCCCATGCCCCTTAGCTGTCACCCCCCACCTCTCCCATCTCCCCCAGCCCCAGGCACCAGGGAAGTGGTTCTCCTTCCTGTCTCTATGGATTTGCCTACTCTGGACATGTCCTATCAATGGAATCCTGCAGTATGTGGTTCTTTCTGACTGGCTTCTTTCACTAAACATAATTGTTTTCAAGGCTCATCCATTTTGTAGCAAATATCAGTACTTTATTCCTTTTTATGAACAAGTAATATTCCACTGTACAGATATATCATATTTTCTCTATCTGTTCATCAATTTATGGACATTTGGGTTATTCCCAGTTTTGAGATATTATGAATAATACTGCTATGAACACTCATGTACAAGTTTTTGTGTGGACATGTGCTTCTTTCTGTTGGGTGTCTATCTAGGAGTGGAATTAGTCTTCTGAGGGCTGTTTTCTGGAGTGGTTGCACCATTTTACATTCCCACCAGCAGTGTATGAGGATTACAACTTCTCCACATCGTCACTAACATTTGTTACAAATTTTCTTTTTTTTTATAGTCATCCTAGCGGATGTGAAGTGGTATTTCAGTGGTTTTGATTTGTATTTCTTTGATGGCCAATGATGTTGAGCATCTTTCCATGTGCTTATTAGCCATTCATATATCTTCCCTGGAGAAATGTGCATTGGCCCATTTTTATTATTGAGTTGGAATAGCTCTTTACATATTCTATATATGAGTCCCTTATCAGATCTATAATGTGCAAAAATTTGCTCTCATTCTGTGGGCTATCTTTTTACTTTGTGTCCCTTGAAGCACAAAAGTTTTTAATTTTGATGATGTCAAATGTATCTATTTTTTATTTTGTTGCTTGTGGTTTGGTGTCCTAGCTAAGAAATCATTGCCTAATCCAAGCTCACAAAGATTAACGGCTGTTTCCTTCTAAGAGTTTTATAGTTTTAGCTCTTATATTAAGTCTTGGGATCCACTTTGAGTTAATTTTTGTATATGGTGTGACATAGAGGTCTGTCTCCCCCATTTTTACAAGGGCGGAAACTGAAGCTCAGATGCCTAGTAACCTCTCCAGAGCCAAACTGTTCTAATGCAGCAGTCCTGCTTTGCTACAATGCCCCCAAAGAGCCAAGTTTTTTTATTGGTGGTGGCAGGGGGAGGGGCAGGAAGAAGAGCTCCGGAGGCAAACTGTGCAGGAGCTTGCCATCCAGAACACGCACAGACACCGTGCTCAGTAGAGGGGAACCCTGCAGTCACAGCCACAGAGCAGAGCACAATGAGCCCCAGCACAGGGCAGGATGTGCACAGCCTCAAGGGGACGTTAAACCCAGAGGACGCCGGTGACCTGATTCCCAGCATCTCCGCAGCCTGCCCAAATCTGCCTTGTACGTCCCAAGTCTCAGAGCTCCAACCTCAGGCCAAGTGGTCTTGCGCCTTGGGGCACGGTAGAAGGGAAAGCGGCTTGGCTGGCTCCAGAGCTGTCCATCCAGCGGAGCTCACCAGTGAGATGACCCGGTTTCCCAACTCTGAGTCCATGCTGCCAGTGGACCCGGGGACACCAGAGAAGGATGGCCAGCATTGACAGAAGAGGCCACTTTGTACGGCTGCTAAGAAACTGATGGTTCACGGGAATCCAGCAGAGACCTTAACACCACAGGAAACAAGGTAAGGGGTCACACAAAGCAGCTTAGGGGAAAACAGAGGGTTGAAGGGCCTTCTCATTTACAGTTTGCGATGGTAACTAAAATTGGTTGCATCAAACCTGCACGAGCAACCAGAAACAGGAAGGTCTACTTGCTTCCCTGAAATCCAGGTCAAAGGTGCAACACATTGGAAAGGCCGATGCTGTCACAGTGTGTGGTGTGATTCACTGCACATGGGCCACAGCCCCTGAAGAGGCAATTTACAATCAAATTGTGCTGGAGTCAAGGTCATCTTTTTACACAGTGCCTCAATTAATCTTCGTGATGCAACTCGGTGAGTATGAGTTTCCTCCTTTTATAGATGAAGAAACAGCAAGACAGCTGACCTGTCCAAGGTTGTACCGGGAGTGAGTGAAGGAGCCAGACTTCAAACCCAGAAGCTTGAGTCAGAGTCCGGAGCTCTTCCCAGGCCCCAGAAGCAGCCCCTCTGGTTAGGAAGCCAGCATGGTGCCCTGCATCCATGACACCTGTGACCTCCACACATTCAGGCCACTCACCACGTCCAAGGGCAAAATACCCTCAAGGAAAGGAAAGCCCAAGGAACAGTGTTTGAATCAATAATAAAAACTAACTTGGGGCGCCTGCGTGGCTCAGTCGTTAAGTGTCTGCCTTCGGCTCAGGTCATGATCCCAGGTCCTGGGATGGAGCCCCACATCGGGCTCCCTGCTCCGCAGGAAGCCTGCTTCTCCCTCTCCCACTCCCCCTGCTTGTGTTCCCTCTCTCGCTATCTCTCTCTCTGTCAAATAAATAAATAAAATCTTTTTTAAAATAAAATAAAATAAAAACTAACTTGCATAATTAACACATTGGAAAAGTGAAGCACATTCCTATCTTATATTTGTTGTGTAGCTTACTGAGTGCCAGGCATGACGTGAGACCTTTGACCTGCATTCGTTCATTTGATCATCAGAGCAGCACTAAGGGGTGGGTACTAATATTATCCCCATCTTAAGGTAGAGAATCTAAGAAGGCAGCACAGGACTCCCTGAACTTTGCAGAGGAAGTCTGATTTCTAAGGACACACATATCCAGCCATGTCCCCACCACCATCTTTCCAAGGGACCCTGTCCTCAAACGATAGCGGGTGTGACCAACCTAGGAGGTGAACAGAGAGCGTCAGAACGCTTGTGAAGCCTCGGGGTCCGGCATCAAACAGGACTCAGTAACACAGGGGCCCACGTTAAATATATCCAGAGCGGCCTTTAGCGATCACTCGCTCTCCCTCAAATGAAACTATTAAAGGAAATAAAAAAGCTAATGGCTTTTGACAATGCGCTAACAAAGTGATGGAACTAAAGTGGAAACTCAGGATTTCAAAGATGAGCTGGGAGATTCCTGTTCCAAGAAGGGACAGATTGGATCTCTCTGCCAAAGAAGTATGAGACAGAAAAAGTGTGTGAGTCAGGGGGGAAGAAGGCCAATGCTATTTCAAAGAGCCACAAATTAAAAACCAATTATGCAAGCTTGCTAAAAAATGTCAGTGGGCTTTATGTTTTAAATCACTAAAAACACAAGTGTGCTTACGCCAACATTTACCCAGCACATCAGATGATTTGGGGCAACTCTGTATGCTCAGGCTAAACATGGGCGAACATTTTGGTGAACAAACTCTGGGACGACCACCTGTGGCTGAGAATGAGCACACCTTCCAAGACCGCCCTGTAATCCATGGACTCAAATTCACACTTCATCAAAGGTGAAAACCCCCTAAGTGTTCTTTGGGGCCCAGCAGAAGTTGGGAAATGACCAGTGTGAAATTCACAAACGGCGAAATCTCTCCTGCTCTGAAGATGACAAGGACGTGGACCCAGTCACCATGTGGAATGTGTGCTGGAAAGGCAGCCCATGTTGAAATGTGCACATGGATTCCTCAAGGTGAAGGCCTCGGAACGCTCCCTGCCAAGGATCAGAAGAGCCCGAGGAGAGGTATAAACAGTGAAAGTCAGGTACCCAGAGGTAGCTGAGGAACCTCTGAATATACAGATTCCCTGGACTCTGCTCTCATAGTTTCTGAGTCCATGGATCTAGGGTCGGGTCTGGAAATATGTATTTATAAAGTTTTCCAAGTGGTTTTGACGATTAGCTAAGTTTTAGAAATAGTTGGTTTGATTTTCATGGTGGGTTTTTTTTTTTTTTCTGCCTAAAGTCACATTAAGTCTAGGAATAGAAAAACAAATGGACAATGCTTGGAGATAAGAACTGAGAGACAGAGAAACCAAGGGACAGAGATTTTAAGTGACTTGCTAAGTTGACATAGCTAATTAACGTTAAACCAACAAGCACGTATCAAACATGAAATCTATTCAAGGCATTGCACGCAATCTGTTGGAAATACAAAGAAATGTAAGATGTCATCCCTGTCTTTGGGGCCTATACACAGGACGCACACTCAAAAGCTGGCTTTGTGGAAGGCAACAGGGAGTAGTGGGGACTGTGGCAAGCCAAAGGCTGTGTGCTAATACAGTGAGCATTTGCTACTCAGCTCCAGCTTCTTGGTGCTTATAAGGGTGTGGGCCTAGACTGGCCAGATATTCTGGGGCTTTTTTAAAGGAGCCAGAAAGTCCACATTTCCCAGCTTTTAAATATAATAACTCATTCAATTAAAAAAAAAAAAAGCAAGAAAGCAAACCACACTGTCAGGGCCAAATGAGATTCATCCATAGGCTGACTCCTGCCCATGGAATGACAGTTTGCAGCCTCTTTCCTAAAAGGTCATCCAGTCCAAACTCCCTTGAACTCAAATGTCCTCTAGAGCCCTGCAGAGTGGCACAGAGGGTGAGGGGCCCCATCTAGCAGGTTAAGTGAGTGCCTGGGGTGTGTGTCTGTGTCTATGTGTGTGTGTGCCCTCACGCGTGCAAGGGTGGGGCTTCTGGCCGCCCTGCTGTCCCTACTGGAAATGTATTCCAGGCTCGGAGGCAGGGTGTGGCCCCAGCAGCCCACTTGGAGATGCTCTGGGGAGGGCCAAGGTCTTCAGGCCAATAGCGGCTGGTTGGTTGAGGGGTCCGGCTGGAAGGGGCTACAGAATGAAAAGTGAAGGAAGGAAAAGTCTAGAGAAAGCTAGAGAGCACAACTGTCTTGAAAAGGACTATTGGAAAGGCAAGAACAAAGAGGCTAGGAAGAAGCATCAGTTCTAGAAATCCCATCCCCCAGAATATGACTTCCCCAGACTCCCCAGCCAGCCAGCCAAATGAGCCCTCTGGCCACTCTCCATCTGTTTGCTCAACTGAATTTGTCTTCACAATACTGACCACTACCTGACCTTTTACATCATACACTACTTTGCGTATTTGTCTTTCTGGATGCCCCCAACTCTGACATACAGCTCCAAGAGAAGGGGGCTTCGTCTACTTTGCTTATGGTTCGGTTCCCAGTGCCTGGCACAGGGCCAAGCACATAGCAGTTGTTTAGCCCTATCTGCCGGACCAGTGGACTGCAGCCAAGCTCTTGGCACCAAAACAGTTGAAGTGTCAACCACATAATAATAACATCAGCACAGGGCACTTTATCATTTACAAAACCTGTCGTTTAACTTAATTCCTCCAATGTTCTTTTACCAAACGGCTTCGCGTGTTTGGCCACGGCCCAAGAGACCGCTGGCCTCTGCAAGGTGGCCCGCCCACCAGCCAGCTCGGACAGGAGCGCCTGCACAGCAGCTCGGCCCGGCTTTCTCGCCGGGGCCCGGGAGACGACGAGGCTCCAGAAGCGCAGGGCTCAGCACTAACCGGGCCATGTCATCAAAATGATCGAGTGTTCTGGGGCCAGGTTCATCCGGCCTCCCCAGCCCGACAGCGGGCTGCTGAGAAGCGTGTAAGGATGTAGAGAGCCGTGCGGGGCGGGGGGTGCAGCGCAGTCTAAGCTCTGGCTCTATAAGGTCCGACCGCTGGGCTGATTTCCCAGCTGCACGACCTCGGACCTCTCTAAGCCTTGTTGACCTCATCCGTAACGTGGGCATAAACCACCGCCACGGTAACCATCACTTCAAAGGGTTCAGTGAGACACTTGACGAAGAGCGCCCAGCACTGTGCCCCGTGCGAGTCTCCACCCCAGACAGCCCCAGCTCTGCCCCTCTCCAGTGGTGTGATCCTGAGTGACTTGATCTCTTCCTCCCTGGACCTCAAATTCCTCTTCCCTACAACGCGGAGAACCCGATCACCAGGACAGGGTAATAAGGAATCAGCAAGATCGTACGTTCGGCACTTAGCACAGGGCCCGGTGCATCTTAAATGCTTAATAGTTGTGAGCCAGTATCTTATTATCCTTCAAGAAACTTCTACTAGGCTAAAATGCCAACGTGAAAATCCTCCAAAGGCAGTTCGCCATATGCAAAGAAATCTTCGGGACAGAAGGTTCTAGAGCTGCAAGTTTCTCCCCACCTCCTTTATTTTTCAGTTGCTCTCAGAATGACCCTCCCCCAATCTTAGGTCTGACCTAGGAAGCATTTGGAGGTCGGTTCCCAGTGCAGGGCTGACCTCACTCCAGGCCAGCACAGTCTGCCCTGCTCCATCTGCCTCTCCGCCCCCACGAAGCTGCAGTCTGACAGCTGGGGAGGGGACATGCAAATACGCCCTAAAAACGGCTTGTTATTTTCACGGCCTGGATGGTGCGTGTTTGTGGGGGCCTGTGAAGACAGTCACTGTCAGGTACAGGGCATATGCCACCAATCCGGGGGAGGCTGTGAAATGTAAAAATACCCAACCCAAATAAAGCCCTTTTCCAAAGAAAAAGAAAGCTCCTCCGCGCTCTTTGCAGAAAGGGAAGGGGTGGTAACTCAGCCCCCAGGGCAAATCCCTGCTGGGCCAACCCCGGACCAAGGTACCTGACTCTTCATTGGTCCCACAGCCTCCATGCCCCAGTGAAACTGCTCAGCTGCTGGTTTTAAATGGCAATTATACTGTGGAACGACCCAGAAACGGATGCTTTCAAGTTATGAGCCTGGGAAAGGGAATAGCAAAAGACCAAAGACAAGGGCCCTCCATAAAGAAAACAGAGCACTAAAAAAGCCAGGAAGTGCTATTAACAGCACGTTGATTTATCAACTCAGAAGAATATAATTACCGTCACCTTTCATCTCCTACTTAACAGTCTTTAATGGGCACCTACAATGCACCTCATCCAGGTGTCCCCAGTGCAAACGTCTGCAGTGGGAGCCAGGCAGTTGAGGTAAATGGAGGCAGCTTGTGGTAACAAAAGCAAAACCAACAGTGTAAACAAAACCAAGGACAATAGGGAGGTGTGTGGGCCTGTGGCAAACTGGAGGGAGGAAACAGGTGAGGGGGGCTCTCCATCCCATGTGGCTGTGGCCAGGCCACAACGGGGTACAGTGTGACCAGATCTCCCAAGTTTTTAATCAAAGATTAAAATCCAAATTTTCAGGTGAAATGTTGGTTCAGGTTTCTTTTAAAACACTGTGCGGGCCAAACAAAACACATCTGAGAGCCAGATCCAGCCCACAAACGGCCAGTTTGTCACCCCTGACCAAGCCCCCAGCAGCCCCTCTTTGCAATTTGGTGGCACTCCTGGGGATTGGGGGTGGGGGGGGGCAGAGCAGAAGCTGTATAATAAACCCAATGCAGTACCCAGACACCTTTCCCCACTCAAGAGTCCCTCTTGCCTGAATGTCCAGCCCTCTGAGCTCCATGCTGCAGGATGGACCCACATCCAGGCGCACCTTTGCCTATGAGCGAGCTCCTATGCTTCGCGGTTGCCCCCGTCCTCCCCCCATCCCCACCGCTCTCGGCCTCCCACTGCTGTCCCCTTCTCCCTTCTAGGTCGGCAGCTATTCTGTCAGGCCTTGGAAAAAATGGCCCTGCTGGGAACCTCACTGGGGCAGGTCTTTGGACAAACTGCCACCCCTGGGGAAGTGGCTGGGGGAGTGCACAGCACTGAGGCTCACCCACGCTGAGGACTTCTGCTTCTCACCAGTCCCCAGGGAAATGCTACTCTTCTGCAAGGAAGGCTCATGGGAGCTGCAGCCTCCAGGGACCCGAGGAGGGAGTGCTTCACATGCAGGTCCTCTACAAACATCATCTAAAGCAGATGGTGCTGCGGGACCGCCTCCATGCCCGTCTCTGGCAGCTGCCGGGGCAGGGATGCCACACCACCCTTCCCCCAGTGCCTACCTTCAGCTCCAGCCTGGGGCCAAGAGGGGTAGAGGCAATGATGTGCCTCACAATAATAATTTTGACAGGTAATCCATGATTGGCATTCTCTTGTATAGTTTCCAAAGCATGTGCATGTGTCCACGATCTCCCCTGATCCTCCCAACAGCCCAGAGAGACCGCCAGTATATTATTATTCATTATTGTTATTATTAATCACTCTTCCTTTGCCCCTGGAAGAACCAGACACAGGTTCAGCATCCTGCCCTAGCCCAGAGCTTCTCAAACTTTAACATGTCCATGAACCCTCCGGGAGAGATTGTTAAAATGCAGATTCTGATGCAGAAGTTTCTGGAGCGGGGCCCGAGACGCTGCATCTCTAACGAGCTGCACGGTGACATAGATTCTACTGGTCCTCAGACCCCACGCAGAACAGCAATGCTGAGGTCACTCGGCGAATGTGGGGCTAGAGCTGGGGCTGTAACCCAGGCATCCTACCCTTGGAGTCCACTTAGAGGAACAAGGCTTGCTCACCTCACTTTTCACGGGTTGGGGCCTCTTGCCCAGTTTCACCTCCAGGAAGTGCAAGGGGGCGATCATGGCCCCAATGTTGCGGATGTCGGCGTATTTCAGCTCCTCTGCAGTCAGAGCTGAGCTGGGGAGTCCGGTCAGGGGGCCGAGCCCTGGCAGAGAGCCCGCAGTCACGGAAGGGTCTGGAATCTGCCCAGGCATCATAGCAGGAGGAGCGGCAGCCCAGCCTAGAGTGGGTGCGAGAAGATCGGGACACGGGCCGTCAGCCAGGTGAGGGGTTCCGTGAGGGGCTTAAGCCCCCATGCCTTGCTGGGGCCTCTTCCTTTCTTTCACTAATGTTCCCCTGAACCCCTTCCCCACCCAGTTGCTCCTCTTGCCCTTCCATCCATTCTGTTATAGAGAAGAACTCTGATCAATTAATGCCCAGCAGTTATTCTTGGCACTGAAGGCAAGGCTTAACCCAAGCACAGGCCACATTGATTCGGTATGTGCTATGTGCTCGGCGCTGCGGGAATCCTTCCAGTAGCCCCACGAGACGGAGTCAGACCCATTACACAGACGAGGAAGCCAAGGCTTAGAAAGAGAACTCGCTCAAGATTGTGCACGGTTAAAACTGGAGTAGCCGGGATTTAAACTGCACCATGCTGCCTCCGAAGAAAGCGGGTTACAACGGTGGCGTCTCAGGCCCCTTCGCACCTGATTGAGAGGGAGCTATTTCTGCTAGGGCACGGTGCCTCCCCTCAAATCACACATCCAGTTCTGCATACTTGTTAAGACACCCTGAATACGAAATGAAGCAAATCGAAGTTCAAGGTAAGCGTGTGTGTGAGTGTGTGCATCTGGCGTCTATGGGGAAGACAGAGAGGCAAAGATGAAATGCATTAGCTTGTGCTTTCCCAGCGGAGCAAGGGATCAGAAAAGTCCTCCCCATCTCTTCATTCTCAAAGCAAACACATATTCTGGCTCTGCCAGACCCAGAAGGTGTGCAAAGGAAGACAGATTCAGGCATGAAAGAAAGACAGAAGTTAGACAGGTCAACACCAGAGAACTCTTATTCCTTCTCCCTACAGGGAGAAGCTGGTGGATAAGAAATGGTCACTTCGAGACACAGGTGGTAGTGAAGAAAGCATGTCTGCCAAGAAAGCCAGACTCATCTGGTCCCTTAGAGGACTCGTATCTATCCATCCATCCATTCACCCTTCCAATTGTTGACCACCTATGAGCCAGGAGTCACTGAGAATATGGAGATCAGATGTGTACAGCCTTGTAAGGCACATTTTAGTACAGAGCTGCTCCTGGATTCCAGTCCTGCAAAAGGGAACTTCTCTCCCTTCCTACCTATCTGCATAGGGCCATAAAATCAAAACCTCGACTGTCCTGGAAATCCTGGGGGAGCTCTGTCCTACCCTTCTACCTCTATCAGTCTCTTCCATGGAGAAGGATGTATTTGGTGAGATAGGGGAGATGTGACATCCATTGGACCGCACTTCCCTGCTGGGCAGAATTCATGTTCTCCTATGGCCATGCTGTCTTGGGCTCATTGCCTCCCATAAGAGTGGCCCTGGGGGGTAATCCACAACTGTCTGTCCCCATCCAGGCTGCCAGGTCTAGAGTACAGGACAGGGGCCCACTAGGGAGGCCCTGTCGGCCACAAGCACACACCATGTTCTCCATCTCTGTTCTCTTTTAAAGGTGAAATTTGCTTCCCCATCCAACCCTATATCCCTTTCTCAACAGGTTCTGCACTCTGAGGGGAAAAGCATGTGAGGGATTTGCACCCTTGAACCACAAAGACTTCCCCTGGACATCACTTTCCTTGAAGAAAGGTGCATGTGAGTGGATGATGGACCTGCCATTTCGCCCTCAGCACCCCAGCGCACCTGCCTATGAAGCCGTTTGCAGAGAGCTCCTTGCCGGGCACCCAAGTTCACATTTGGTACCCCAGGCCCTATGTTTGTGCTCCACCTGCTCTGCCTCCCACACCCAGCCCCTCGCCCCTCCTTAGCACCTAGTGTCCCCCGGGCCATCTCAGAAAAGGATCTGAGACTCATTCACATCAAGTCATCGTCTTAGAGCTGGAGGAGGCCCTGTGCTTATCTAAACCACATCCTCATTTTGCACATGAGGAAATTAAAGCTCAGAGGGGTGAAATGACTTGCCCAAGGTCACACAGAGGAAAAGCCAGGGCTGGACTCCTGGTCCCTGGATTTTAGAACCAGAGCTTTCTCACCCTGCCCTTTTTGTTTCCCCTCCTGGGGTTCAAGAGATATATATGCAGATATTAATGACTTTTAATGGTGGACTTTGAGACACCAGCCCCTAGCGGAGGATCACTCTCTTGCACCAAGGACCCTCTACTCTGCCTTCCACACAGATCCAGGTTTAGGAAGTTCCCTGAACAACCCATGGTAGGCTGGGTGGGAGCCCAGACATGGACATGGCCCCTGAGACATCTTGTATGCAGTGGGTCAAGGTGTTGTGACCCTCCCTAAGCCTGAACTGGACTGAAGGCACCCCGCCACCCTCCAGAGCCAGGCCGGCAATGCAGAGAGGGCTGCAGGTTTCCACACCAGAAGGTGGCTCTGGGGCCGAGTGGATGAGCTGCATATATCCTGGGGCCTCCCCCAGGGAGAATGAGAAAGGGGCCAATGGAAGGACTCCTTCCTAGGTGGCAAAATAAATGATGCCTGGGCCCAGCTATAGGTACACCTGGCAGGCAGAGGGGAGTGATTTCAGGCTACCTGAGCCAAACTGACATCTCCTTTCCAGGAGAGGAGAAAAACTTACAAAATGCCCTCTGCCAGACCTGAACTCATGCCACGAGGAGTCAGTGACCCCCCGCGCCCCCCCACCAAAAGGATGCTTGAGCTAGTCAAAACAGATGGGTAATGGGAGGCAGGGAAACGCCCCGTGCCTGGTGTTTCAGCTGGACACAAACCCCTAACGGGATGGAGGCACCACACCCCTGCTATGCAGTCAAGCAAGAATACAGAGCAAAATCTCCTCCTTCGCCAGAAGCCCCCGAACCTTCTTGTACTATAAGGGCCAATTCCTATGGGGCAAAATGTGCCATGTGGGCACTCAGCAAGCATATGGGTGATTTCAAGGGGGAAGCAGCAGTCATGGCTAGTTGCTGCCCCATGGAACCCCAGTGCCTAGCATCATTTCTGGCACAGAAAGGGTAATCAACAAATACTTGTTGAATTAATAAATAAAAATGAATGAATGAACAAGTGATACAAAAAATTCATGGTGGAGCAAAAATCAGAGAGTGGGGTAAGGATCTGTCTCTGGGAGTTTAGATGCTCGTTATCCACCTTCAGATTATTTGTTCCCACAGTAGACCCCAAGAAAAATACTCCAGCGGCTTCTGTATGCTTCCCTGCCTAAGCCATCTCAGAAAGATGGAAGCCAGACCCTGCTCTATTCCGGGAATGATAGGCTCTGCTTGCAGCTTCTGTTTATTTTCATACAGACAGTATAAATGACACACTAACAAATGATCCCAAAATATAATGGATGCTTTGCTACTGTGGAACCCCCTCAGAGGGGTAACCGCCCCCTGGGAGCAGCAGCCCCATAAATTCTTGCCATTCCTGCTCCCCTGTGAACCCATCCCAATGGCAAGCCTCACTTGGAGGATCAGACACCAGGCTTTCCTCTGCAGAAGTAAAAATCCCCCTCTCTTTCCTGCCCCCCCGCCCCCCCCCCCCCGGCAAGGGCACCCCTAACTGCTCAGATACAAACCACAAAGTCCTTAACACATGCCATTCCTAGGAGACAATCCCAACAGCTGACATTCACCAGTGCGAAGTCATCCTAAACGGCTCTGGGGGGGGGAGGGGGGGCGGGGGGGCAGAAGATGGAGGGGCTAGAGCGGCTGCCTTTCATAACCGGGTCCTCATTAACTGGAAAGAGCTGGCTGACAAGCCAAGGTTGAAAGGCAACTTTGGTGATTTGAAAAATAAAACCATTTGATGTGATTTAGGGATCTATAAAAATGGGGGAGGGGGGCAGTGGCAGGGAACCTATAACAGCCAGGAGGAATTTACCCACTTCAAGGAAGACATAGGAAAGATGACAAGAGGTGAAATCATCTCCCAAACTGCTTCTTCCATACGGAAACAATTTAGGAGGAAAAGGAGAGCTATGCACTAAAAGCTTTAGGGGAAGAACCCAGAGATTTTTCCCTTCAGGGCCCAGGAGGTTGGAAAGGAAGATAAACACCCTCCATGTCTCCATTAGTAACTGTGATGCATAAATAAAGAGCAAGCTCTATATGTTGGCAGAAGACCAAAACTGGCAAATGGGGCTTGACCTCAAAAGACAGGCCCAGAATCCAAGAAGATTTGGGCAATTTGGGACATTGACCAGGAACAACTTGGAAACTAGCCAATGAAGAAAAACTGGGTAATGCACAGATCCGAGATGAGACTGACAAGTAAGGCACGAATAAGACAGAAAGCATTCGGGAGGTCACAGCGGACCCTAAGCTGCTCTGGAGCCTAAGATTTTGGGAGGCTTAATGCAGCTCCCTAAAAGCGGGCTTGGAGAAGATAGGGACCAGATGGGTCCAAGAGGCAAGAACCTAAAACAAAGATCCGACAGCTTGTATCTCCCTGTTCTGACTTCCTCGGGGGCTTGTGGGCACACAGTTTGGGGCACTGCCTTATACAACCAGAAGAAAAGCCACAGTACACTTCAATTCCAGATATCGGGTCCCATTGGAAGATACTAAGATGAAGAATCATTTCAGCCCAAAGAAGGAAAGGTAGAGTTTCCCCCTCTTATTTTCTTCTCTTGTGTACTGTATGTAACTCTGTAAGATATAGTTTTTTAATGGAAATACCTACAAATAAATAACAGTCTTGCTGTGATAGGTCAAGCTTGTACAGGGCTATTCTTGTTAGAAAGTGCCCATTAATCATCTTCTTCATCTACAATGGCAAAGACAGATTAAAAGGGGGGGGGGGTAGGTTAAGAGAAAGTTAGGATCTGCATCATGAACTCTCTGTCCACAGAAATAAAAGTTTAAGGGAGGCTCTAAAGTCCCTGGGCCTCTTTGGGAAGGCCAGCCCCCCTCCAGGCAAACAGCTGGCCTGGGCTGGCACCGGGAACCAGGAATGGGCGTGTAAAGAGTGCAAAAGGCCTGAGGCCGCAAGGGTCAGCACTAAGAGAAAGTGGAGGTGAGTGGGGGCAGGTCAAGGAGCAAGGCTGCTCACGGTCAGGGCCCAGGAACACTAGTGGGATTACAGAGCAGGTAGCCAGCAACTGAGAATCAGCATGACGGGGTGGGAGGTCTTGGGAGCCACAGCCTGGAGGAAAATGGGAGGGGGGTGGGGGGACAGAAGTCCATGGGCAGGAAGGGGTGAAGGGTGGCAGACAGAAAGTGCCAGGCCAGTGATCACAAAACAGAGTATTAACTACCGTGAATCTCAGTGACTTAACTACCAAACCTGTTCTTGGAGCTAAGGAATCATCTGGAATGATCTCACTCCTGGAATCTGAAATGAGGTGGGTAAAACAGCTTCCAAAAGATAAGACAATCCAGAAGGCAAGGGGCAAAGGAATGGAGAAATCTCGAAGACTGAGAACAGGGGCGTGGCCCCAGTGTGGTACAGAGTAGGAGCTTTGGAGCCCAATCATCTGAAGGTGAATCCAAGCTCTGCCCCTTCCTAGCTGTGTGACACTGGGCGAATTCCCTAACCTCTCCACAGCTCACTTTCCTCAGCTGTAAAGTGGGAATAATAATGTTATTTGCCCTGTAAGGCTGAGAAGAGGATTAAATTAGTTAATACTTGGAAAGTACCTGGAGCAGCGCCTGCACCCGGTGAGCGTGAAGTCAGTGCAGCCACGAAGACCTTCCTTCCTGGAGGGACACTAGTGCTGGATGACCCCTCGACCTTCCTTCCGCACGGTTCCCACCTAGCACTGATCTCCCTTTCCTAGGACTGTGAAGAGGATTCTTCCCCAGAGGGTTCTCTGCTGTCCCACTTTCCAGCTGTGAACCCTAAGGCGGCAAGACCATCCTGCATCCAGGCCGTTACTGCAGAAGAGAAACAAAGGATGCTAGATGAGGGGCGCCTGCGTGGCTCAGTGAGTTAAGCAGCTGCCTTCGGCTCAGGCCATGATCCCAGGGTCCTGGGATCGAGCCCCGTGTCGGGCTCCCTGCTCAGCGGGGAGCCTGCTTCTCTTTCTCCCTCTGCCACTCCCCCCTACTTGTGCTCTCTCCTGGGCTCGCTCTCTCAAGTAAATAAATAAAATCTTTAAAAAAAAAAAAAAGGATGCCAGATCAGCGCTGGGTACAAAGGTGCAGAAATGAGGCCCAGCACCTGACCTTTGCCTTGGTTTCTCCGAAGGTTTCCTCCCTCTGCCAGAACACAGCTGCATAGATCACTGGCAACAAGACACCACCAGGATCTTCCACCCTGAAGCAGCGGGCCAGCATCTCCTATATCCCTGCACTGCTTAGAAGGGGTCAGTCCTTACCTCCTCCCAAGAAGAGAATGAGGGGTGGCAGGATCAGGAGAAGCCACCCGCGTGACACACTGGCATGCAAGATCCTTGCATGGCCATCCCAGCCACAGAAGAAACTGGAACCTCTCCCCCCACCCCAGAAAGATTCTTCCCCGGAGACCAGAGAAATGTTTTTGATAAGGGCCTGCCTGTAAATACAGCTTTCTCCCCTGCCTAACGTAGGTGCTCAATAAATACACATTAAGGCATTTCTGCCAAGGTCCTTACCCCAAACAGTGAAGAGCTGGGAAGGTGCTACCATTGGACAGCTTTCCCTCTTCTCTTCCCACCTCACCCTAGCTCCACTCATTGGTGTCTGTAGTTCATCGTATGGTACATAACACGGACATGCACATACTGTGTGGCAAATTCTTGGCCCTTTGAAAAAAATGCCATTGGCCAGCTCTAGCTTTGGAAATCGAGCTCCACAAATGGAATCCCACGGGCTGCAGCATGAAAACAGACTAAAAAATAATAATAATACAAAAAAAAAAAAAAAAAAACCCACCCCAGAACAGTAGGCTCTGGCCGGGCCTCCCACAGCCAGCAATGAGTGTAAAGAAACAGACTGAAAATTCCAACCTTGGGTCGCTAAGGCATTTGTCTCTGCTGAGCTTCGAGAGGCCAAACCACACACATGCACAAGAGTGCACACACGCGCGCGAGCGCGCGCACACACATACACACACACACACAGGCACACAGAGCTTGGCAGACCGTAAGTTCCAGAGCTGGTAACACAAGCCACGGAACCGACTGCCAAGACAAGCAACAGAACGAGCCAGGCCCAGTTTCATTGGCCACCATACGCTGCATATGGCCCGGGACGCAGCCAAAACAGTGTTCTCACCCTCCTCAAAGGCATAGGAGACCCTCTGTTTTCAAACACACCTCCACAGAGCCTTAATTAAAGGAAAATGGAAAAATAATGTGTCTGCTGCCCCCCCCCCGCCTATATAGGTCTGCGCACACACATACCCATACACACTCACTCTATTTTTCTCTTCCTCCCATTTCAGTTTCAAACATAATTCATTCACATGGAAAAAAAGCAAACTGCATCCTGCAGCAGAAAAGCAGAAAAGAATGTAGCTTGCCCTCAGCCCTGGCTCTGGTTGCTCAAGTTGGGCTGGGGCAGAATGAATACAGAGCAGGCCAACCTGGAATCGCACGGGCCCCCCTCTTCCAGAGCCGGGCTGGAAACAGAGACACGGGTGTGAGAGGCGGCCCACCGCAACACCAGCAGCCCCACGACAGACGGCCCGGAGAGCCTGGCCCTTCCCATCCTGCCAAGGATTCTGCAGGTTGGAAAAGATGCCCACAGGTCCTGCAAACAGGTGGGGGGGACAGCAGACCCTGGTGGCTGCAAAAGCTAGGCACTAAGTGAGAAGAGAGATCCTCATCCAAATCCTTCCTTAGGGGACACTTAGCACTTACCAACACATCTCCTTGGAGGTTGCTGCAAGCAACCTAGGAGGAAAGGCAGAGGCCTCAACGCCCATGCCTTCCAACAGCCCTTCAAATCTCACAGCACCCAGCTCTTCAGGAAGATTCTGGAGTGCTGGCAGCTCTGAACCAAAGCCAAAGAAGAAGAGGAACAGAAGAGTCTTTGAGAAATCTGTCCTCCCTATTCTGAACAAGGCAAAACCTTCACCAGCCAGAGGCACGAGAATAGATCTTGCTTCTCTTCTTTGGTCCTCAGGTTTATATAAAAATCAGAGCCATGCTCACACCTGATACCTGGTTAAACTCTCCCCTAGAAACCTGCAAAGGAAGATAAGGCATCCATTCAAGCTGCAGCCAGATTTGCTGGAAAGATGAAAGCAATGGGAGGTGTTTTTAAAAACCCTCAGGGGAGGGAGGTGGAGGGGGGGAAGGGAGATGATCTGGGAACACAGTTGGTAGCAAGGGCTTAAAGGACAAGCGGGCACCCCATCGTGGTTCAAAGCTTCAGATCAGATGCTCCTCAAAGTAAGACCCTGAGGGGAGTCCACCAAGATTTAGACCTGGGTACACACGCCCACACAGTCTGCAAGCCCTTTTTTTGAGAGACAGACCTGAGCACATCTGCCCTGAGCACATGTGGTCAGGTCATAGCCGGCCGGCCTGGACTTAGACTGTCGGGAGAGCCTTACACTGAGCAAGGGTCAGGCAACGTTGCAGCTGGACCTGAGCCAAGGGGTCAGTTGAGTTCCTCTTCCCAGCCGCTCCAGCCGCAAGGATGGCCCATCCATCCCTGCGGAAGAGCCAAGGCCTCCCATCTTCCCAGCTCCTCCCACTGACCCAGGCAAAGCCTGGGTCTGCCACCCCAGGGTCCGGCGATCCAGGCCCTGTGGCCCAATCCCTCAACCTCCTTTGAGGGGCGGGGCAGAAGAGAGTCTCCTAAACTGGGCTGGGCGGGAGAGGAGGAGCAGGTTACCTAGAGGAGCAGGCTTGCCTCCTTATGTAACCTGGCTTGGGAGCCAGGGGGAGCCCACAGGGGAGCCCACAGGGGACCCGGGCCGCCGCCTCCCCCCCGCCCCGCCCGTTCCCAGCCCAGTACCCCGGGGCAATGGCCCTGAGAGAAGCCCTCTCCATTGGATCGAGAGCCCCAGCGCTTCTTCAGGTCCTCTGAGAGCCGCGCTCCCTCCCAGCGAGGGGGGTGGGGGCCGGCACGACTTGCCAGCAGGTCCCTGTCATCCCTCCACCACCAGCACCCTGCACCTCCCTGGCCTTTCGGCCTCCATCCCCACCTCCACCGCCCGTCTTCCCCCACCCGCCCCCCGGGGCAGTTTTCTCCCCACTCACCCGCGTTCCCCGCCGCCCGAGGGGAGCACCTCCCTGCAAACGGACTGGGGAGGAGAGCGCGGGAGGGAGGCGGAGGGAGCGCCCCGGCTGCCCCGGGAGCGGACGGAGCCTACCGTCCCAGGGCGGGAACCAAAGGGCAAGCCACCGGCTCCCCGGCGTCCGGCCGGCGGGGCCCCGGGCTGCAGCGCCCCCCGCCGGGACAGGCTCGCGGGCCCCGGGGGCTGCGGGAGCCTCCCCGCCTCGGCCCGCGCGGGGGCGGCCGTCCCAGGTGCCCGCGGCCGGCGCGCCCCTCCCGCC
>NW_022589710.1:45483038-45736100 GCF_004348235.1 Phoca vitulina | reverse complement strand
TCCCGGCCCGGGAGCCGCCGCGGCGCCAGCCCCGCCGCCGCTGCAGCGTCCGCCGCCGCCAGCGCCCCCCGTCGCGGCCGCCGAGCGTCCCTCCCGCAGGCTGTGGCGGGCGGCGGGACGGGTTGCATCAGCCCCGGCTATATAGCGGCCCCTGGGCGGCGGGGAGGGGTCGGGAATGCGGAACCCGCCGAGCTGCCAGCTCCAGACGTCAGAGGGGGACGGGAGAGGAAGGGAAGGAGGGGACAGGGAGGAGGGGGTGTGGATCCGGCGCCTCACACCCACTGACCTTCACCTCCCCCCGCCGCCCCGGGCGCCCTCCTCCCGCCGCTCGTCGCGCTCCTCTCCCCGCAGGGGCAGCGGCGGCCCCGGCTCCCGCGCGTCCCCCGGCGCCCACCCCGCGGGGAAGCAGGACGCGGCGGGCGGTTATGTAAGGGCATCCCCGCGCACGGCCGCTTCCACCCCGAGACCCGGGCCGCCGCTCGGGAGCGGGAAGGGAGAAGGCGCGGCGGGACGAGCCCCAAAGCTCCCGGAGGCATCCGCAGCCTGCGTGGAACCATCTTCCTCAGGCCTTAGAGCTTCCCCCCAGACCGAGAGGGGATCTCAGCACGTTTTCATCCTTGGACACTGCATGCCTGAGGGAGTGAGGGAAGGATCTCGCGAGCCGCTTTTATTTTTCCGTGGAGAGGATGGGCGGAGGATTGCCCCCACCTACTAGCCCACCTGGCCACCGCGGGCGCCCTTCGGCCCCGGGTGGCTCGCTGCAGGGGGCTGCCCTCCTCTGGGGCTGCGGCCAGAGCCCACCGCTTTCTCTGGGGACAGGCTGACCCTTGGGCTTTCTGTCCCACTCCAGCAGGCTTCTTTCGGCTCAGGGACACTCCCGTGAGCAGACCCAGCCCTCAGCCGACCCCAAATGGCCTCTTCTTCCCCATTAGGACTTCCACTGCCAACATACTCCCACCTTTCATCCTCCTCGAGTGGTAGATGGTTAATGGCGACTCCAGAGGAAATGTGCCCTCCAGTATGTAAAGGCACAGAGACACAGAGCCCTCCTGCACACATGTGGCTCCCGAGGCCTTGTCACCCTGGTTGGCATCTCCTACCTCCAGACCCCCTGGGTGCCCAGCCTACCTTTCTGCCTAAGCCAGATAGGAGTGACAGTGTTTATATTCGGTAACCTTCAGCCTCCTTCCCAGAGTGATGTCAGGTCATCACCCAGAGAAGAAAGGAAGTGAAAGAAAAAGTTCATGCCTTCTTGGAGCGCAGATGCTCAGAGTGAAAGAAACAACAAGACTTGAGACAGATGGGAGCAGATGAGCAAAACCGAATGAGCCTGTCTCTTCAGCGTGAGTACAGTCAGGTTTTATTCTCCTTACTTCCCATTACGGTGGAATCTTTCTGGATGACAGGACTGGTCTTACCAGGGAACGGCGGATCAAGCACCCATGACACTGACTGACCGGGTTCACCTTCACCATCAGCTCTCTCCCTCAAAACATTGAAGTGAGCAAGTAAAAACAAAGTAAGGTCCTCAAGGAATATACAATGGAAAATGAGTAGTAATCTGATAGTCTTGTGGAAGAACAGGACTCTGAGCCCCAGAAAGGCCAACTACACCTTTACTACAGCATAAAGATCAAAGCTGCCTTATGAAACTGCCTTATGATGTTTCCCCCATGAGACTGAGGTCTGGACGTTTATATGGAAGAAAACATTGAACAGGGGCAATGTTACTTTATGTGTCTTCATCTGGGACTTTGAAAAAACTAAACTGATCTATGTGTGGGGACTAATAAGTAGTGTGTGTGGTTAGAGCGAGTCCTCTCCGGGGCCTGCTTTGGACGTGGCTGGGCCACCGGCAGTCCTACTGGGCCTTTGCTTCCCCCACAAATTAAATACGCTACAGGGGTGGCACCGAGGGGTAAATAGGGGATCTTCGGCCCCCTCCACCTCCCTATACTGCCCATTAGGTCTTCTCCGTTATTTGATATGGATGTTTTTGAGCCATATATGGAATGCCATGTAAATACAGCTTCAAGCCCTCCCTTCCAGGCACACTGCCCCCTCCCAGATCTCTACATAGTCATTGACTCTGGAAGTAGCTGGAGGGAGAGGTCACACACTGGCTCATCTATGGAGATGTTGGCCTGCTTCTTCCTACCCTGCTGGATGGAGCTGACCTACCACTGACTCTTAGGGACAGGCAAGAGACCCAGCCTAAGACTGTTCGAATTTAGCTTTCCTATCACTTGCAACTAAAAGAGGCCCGATTAATACACCCACCCCTGGCCAGTGGCCTGAGTGAGAGATTGTCACATATCCTAAGTGGGTCTGATGAGGCTAGGAATTTTGAGGATCTGCTGGGAAGAGAAGCTGCCAGAAGCTTGACCTGAAACTGCCAGAGGGGGACTACTGAGAGTGAAGCTAATGCAAAGAAGAGTAGAGTATAGCCAAGCAAGGGAGGGAAAGACAGATCAAGTTCAGATGGCACTGCTAGCCATGCCTGATGTTATCCCTCCCTCTGGAGTTTTTAGCTGTAGGAATCAGTGAATTATATCCTACCTAAGGCAGTCTGAATTTAGATTTCCTATTACAACAGTCCTTAACGATGGTTCGACTTAGGATTTTTCAGTGTTACAATGGTGCAAAATCCATATGCATTCATTAGAAAGCATAGTTTGAATTTCGATCTTTTCTGGGGCTAGTGACATGCGCACGATACTCTGTGCTGATGCTGTGCAGCGACCGCCAGCCGCAGCTCCCGGGCAGCCACGCCATCACGAGGGTAAACAACCACTACACTGACCACCATTCTGTACCCATACAACTATTCTGCTTTTCACTCTCAGTACAGTGCTCAACAAACTGCATGAGCTATCCAATGCTTTAGTATTAAATAGGCTTTGTGTTAGATAACTTTGCCCAGCTGTATGCTAATGTAAGTGTTCGAGCACATTTAAGGTAGGCGAGGCTAAGCCACGCCGTTCAGTAGGTTAGGTGTATTAGATGCATTTCGACTTTTGATATTTTCAACTTATCATGGGTTTATTGGGATGTAACCCCACCGTAAGTCAAGGAAGATCTGTAGTGCAACTAGAAAAGTCCTGATTAACACAGTGAGTTTTGCATCTCCGACTTATTTAGACGATTGCATTTGAAAGCTTAATGGACATCCATGACTCCCAAGCTCTTTGCAGACAGGAAGAAAGTGAAATGGCAAGCTGAAATAATTAATTCCCCAGACGTGTTTCTCCAATATTAAAGAAGAAAATGATAGTCCTGAGTAATCAGCCAATCCACGAGTCTTTGTACTTTGTTGGTTCTGTATCGTGTGCCTGTGAGGTCCACAGAGTTTTAGACATGATTCCTCATTGTCCCCGCCTCCTATCTACTTAGGAACACAGTCTTGAACACTAACGAACAGCAAGAGCGGGAGTCACGGAGAGCTGGTGTGTGACACAGACGATGGGCACTGTAGGAGTTCCGATAGGATTGCTGCACCATAGGAAAGGCAGTCATCAGTTGTTCCATTCAAACCGTGTAGGCCAAAAATTGCAAACTGGCAGGTTGAATTTGGTTTTGCTGACTCAACCTTACTTTTTTTTTTTTTAACATATCAAAGATGTCACACAAAAATCTAGATTTCTAACTTTTCTTGAAAAAGATGAGTCAGGCAACATTTAATAGGATGAAATAGGTAATGCAGCAGTACGAAACATCCTCCAAAACTCAGCAGCTCGACACAAGAAAGGCTTATTTTTTTACCCACCCAAGACAAATGTGGGTCCAGGTGATTGTCCAGGGCAGAAGTCCCACAGGGGATGGCTCAGTACTGCACCGCCATATCAACGAGTGTATCCACGGCCACAGTGGCAGAGAGAGAGAGAGGTTGGAGAGAGCCAGGCACCAGCAGTTATAGGTTTCCTCCTGGAGTGAAATATGTCACTCTAGGGCGCCTGGGTGGCTCAGATGGTTGAGCGTCTGCCTTCGGCTCAGGTCATGATCCCGGGGTCCTGGGATCGAGTCCTGCATCGGGCTCTCTGCTCCACGGGAAACCTGTTTCTCCCTCTCACACTCCCTCTGCTGTGTTCCCTCTCTCGCTGTGTCTCTCTCTGTCAAATAAATAAATAAATAAATAAATAAATAAAATATTTAAAAATAAAATAAAATTACATATATATATATATATATATATATATTTCAGAGACGCCTGGGTGGCTCAGTCGGTTAAGCGTCTGCCTTCGGCTTGGGTCGTGATCCCGGGGTCCTGGGATCGAGTCCTGCATCGGGCTCCCTGCTAGGCGGGGAGCCTGCTTCTCCCTCTGCCTCTGCCTCTCTCTCTCTCTCTCTCTCTGACTCTCATGAATAAATAAATTTAAAAAAAAAAAAAAAAAAGAAATATGTCACTCTAGCTTATATTAGCCAAAGCAAGTCACATGACCATTTTTAATCTCAAAGAGATAAGGAAGCTCAGTCATCCCAGGTGCCGTGGAGGGGAAGGGAACCATGTATTGGTGAATAATTAATATCTACCACAGCATGTACTCCTTAGTGGCGGTAGTGGGTTGCAGCCCACTAAAAGCTGCCCCTTGAGATGGGACTCAAACACCCCAGTTTGACGCAGTTTCCACCCACCCTGCCAGGTCCTTTAGAAGACCAGCTGGGCCCCAGGGCAGGTGCGGGGCATTTGATTTTGCAGTTCCTGGTACAGACAAAGCCAATTTCAATATTAATTTTTCTGTGTCCCTGGTGATTCATGGAATTATCACAAACTTTTCAAAAGCAGGTATTTTTCTTAATTTGCTAATTTTAAAGAAAATGCCATAAAGAATTCTTTGGTCCAGGGCAGGATGGTATTATGAAATCAAACAAAAAGTTGAAACTAGCTGTTATATATTCTGCAAATTACAGAGACCTATTCATGATGGTTTCTTCCTCCTGCTCTTCTCTTGCTCAAGCAAACACCTACCAGAAGAGACCAGGAGAAATGAACCTCCCACTCTCTTTCTTCAGGTGGAAGAAATTACGTGGTAGTGATCTTGGGGAGTGGTTTGGCTTAAAGTTTTCAAAGATATACATATTTGATATATTAAAAAATATGTATGATATATGATAAAATATACATCTGTATATTATATATTATTAAAATATATATTATCCTATGTAATAAAATATATATGATAACAAATATCATATATATGATAAAATATGTCAGATTAAAATATATATGATATATATATTTTTTCAAGGCTGAAGTATTTGAGAAGAAAATTTGTGTGCTAAGACTGAGAATGCTTTTCTTCCAATAACCACCGATGAGAGTTTATAAAACAAGAGGTATGTCTAAAGGTTTTTTTTTTAAAGATTTTATTTGAGAGAGAGAGAGAGTGCACAAGCATGAGCAGGGGGACGGGCAGAGGGACAAGCAGACTCCCGACACAGGGCTCAATCCCAAGACCCTGAAATCATGACCTGAGCCGAAGTCAGCCACTTAACTGACTGAGCCACCCAGGTGCCCCTGTCTAAAGGTTTAATAATAAATTGGCACCCACAGAAATGCAGCCATTTCTGGGGAAAGCCCAACACTTTCTCTTTAATCTAACACAATAAGTCTTTAGAGGGTGAAGAGATAGTAAATTCTCTGGTTAAAATCCTGGGCCAGGTGGAATTAGGGAGAGAAGTATAGTGGGTGTATGTTGTTCTCTTCAGCATTCCTTTTATTTGGAGAACCACTACTCTCCCTCTCTCCGTGGCCCTGGAGGAGTCTCAGTCCTGGTGCCCTCTTATCCCCCCACCAAATGTGGGTGTGTGACTGGAGTTGGCCAATTAGAGTAGTCTATTTTCAAAGCTGTGGTGATTGGTTCAGGGGTGTGCACATGATCCAAACAGGGCCAATCAGAGTCTTCTCTGAGATTTGCTATGTGAATGTTAAGGAAGAGGGGCACTCCCTTCCTTTAAAACACCAGTGTGAGAATGTAGTTTGTGGCTGTCAGTGGCCATTTTTCCTGTCATGTGACAAGAACCTGACTGAGAATAGACTCAACACGCAGAAGAAAAGAGAGCCGACTCATACAAAGAGAGAAACAGCTATGAGGTCATCATTTGAGTCCCTGAACCTAACATACCACAAAAACATGCTGAATTAGTCTTTGGACTTCACAGTGATGGCGTCAATCCATCCCCTTTCTCTTGCTTGCTGAGATAGTTTAAGTTGGATTTTCTGACACTTGCCACCAAAAAAAAAAAAAAAAAAAAAAAAACCAACTGAAGAATACATGAATAAAATGGCCCGAAGTCAAGCTTATAAAGGACAGCTGAACTGACACTGGGGAATTTTATCTGCTTACTATTCCTGCCTCATCCATCAAATGCCACTCAACCATCTGAGACTAAATACAGAACTGCACCGAGCTGCCTTCTTACAGCTCAGGGTTCAGTTAGTCATTTAAATAATTTAGTCAGACAACCTTGTTTGAATATTTGCTATGAGCCACACACCATTTGCCATTCTGTTTGAGGATGCAAAGCAAAAAGAAGGTATCATCCCTGCCTAGAAAGGATGACAGACCAGGAAGATGAATGATGTTCATAGAAATGGGGGAAATGAGGACCTGAGTGATCTGGGGGAAATGTGATACATTCTGCACCCATAATATCGTGTTTCGAAATTGTCCTGAAAACACCCGGGGAGAAGATGAAAGATCGTGTTGGGGATGGCATCGTGTAAGTCCTTCATACGTAGGTGCTCCCTGAAATTAACACCAGGATTGTTAGATAGAATCACCAAACTCCCTCAGATCAAAGATGATTTTTAGAAATATTAAATTTCAAATAATAGGTGATTAACAAGTTTTGAGTTAATGAATAAGCAGAGGCTGGTCTATGACTCAGTCTTAGGAGATGCTAATAATGAACAAACTGGAGAAATAAGAGGAAGCAAAGAAGTTAGCAGACAAAGGGTGCCGCAGAAGGTAGAAGAGAGGAAGGCACAGACACAGGATCACAAAACCTCAAAGCTCCTCAAATCCTCTCTCTCCCTCGACGACAGGAGTGGGCTTCCCACTGGCAGGGAAGCCAAAATGGGTTGTCAGTATGGTCACATAAAACAGAGAAATCAGATTTGAGATGAATCAGTTGCATTTGTTCAGACCAGAAAGGTACATTATAACCTTAGGGATGTATATTCAAGAAGCCTCAAGCCATTTTTAAAAGAGGAAGTTTAGGGCGCCTGGGTGGCTCAGTTGGTTGGGCGACTGCCTTCGGCTCGGGTCATGATCCTGGAGTCCCGGGATCGAGTCCCGCATCGGGCTCCCTGCTCAGCGGGGGGTCTGCTTCTCCCTCTGACCCTCCTCCCTCTCATGCTCTCTGTCTCTCATTGTCTCTCTCGCAAATAAATGAAATCTTAAGAAAAAAAAATTAAAAAAAAAAAAAGAGGAAGTTTAGTCTAAAAATGTAGACGTTATGTTACAAAGATGTTTCCACCTAGCACCCACATTAATACTGCTCCTAGAGGGATTGAAGACCCTTCTCCATTCTTTCCTTCTTTCTCAATCCCGGTCTGCTTTGCTTCCAGAAGGTGTTACTATGGGTTGGTCAGATTCCTCGATAAAATATTTGGACTTCAGTTCCGTCATCTGTTAAATGGGGATAATACTGGTGCCTGCTTTAGAGGGTTGGTGTGAGGATTAAATGTGATACTTATAAAGCACCATATCAATACCTGCCACATGCTGAGAGTTCAATAAATGTGGCCATATTCATATCATCATTACCATTCATCATCACCATTATCATCATTATCACCATCAACATCATATTTTAGCCAACCCAAGCCCTACTTCTATGGAGTCTTCTTAGATCTGTCAAACCCACAGTGATCTCTCCATCCTCTAAACTTAAGGAGCACCTCCCTGCCCATCTAACATTAACCATATGTTATTTTAGCAGACAGCTTCTCCTTTGCTGTCCCACCCGCCGCTCCCTGCGGTGTAGTCAATAAACTTCTACCTCCTTTTAAAAAAATCATATTCTATCTTAAATTATTCTCTTTATTTCATACACGTATTGTCATTCCGGTGGGCTTGAAGTTCCCTTACAGATAGCGACAACACCTTACATTTTTAAAACTTCAATAGCACCTACCATAGACTGAGCTTACCGTTGGCACTCTAATAAATGAGAGGCGGGGGCTAGGAAATAACAAATAACTTCTTTCGTATCTCCAATAATGCCGAAAGCAGGCTGGGCTCTTGGCACTTGAAAATTCACCGAACAGGTGCTGGGCAGAATGTGATGACCAGTCACTCCCCGTGCAGCACTCGCTGGTAGGATATTAAATGAGAATGGGGCCATATTTTATAGTTGAGGAAATTGAGGCCCACACTGATGACACAGATCTAGCCGAACAAAAGTTATGATGGGAATAATTCTCAGGACGCTTTTTATGCTGTGTGTCTTAAAACAACCACCAATAAAAAGTTATTTCAGCAAATGTTTATTCAAAGGGAAAAAAAGTCCCCTAGGTTTTCTGTGGGAGGTGGCGTTTCCTCTCACACTCAACAATTTGGTGGTGTGGTAGAGAGAGGTGTGGGAAGGAGCCAAGGGGGCCCAATGACTGGGCTGTTGTGTGGGCCTGGTGTGTGGGGCAGGGGTGGGATTTTCACTTCTAGGAAAGCTCTTCCAGCTCCAGGTAGTCCAGGCCAGGTTTTGATGCCTGCTTTTCTAAAGCAAGGCCCTAAGTTGGCCCAAACGGCTTTCCAGAGAACACCACTCACCCAGCTGGTACCTGGGCTGGGGAAGACCCTGGGCCAGACTCACGGAAACTCAGCCAGGGACCAAAAGAGTTTCCCACACCAGGAACCGAGGGGGAAACTGCTGTCCTTGCGTAATTGAGGATAAGACAGTTACAACTAGAACTCACTTCTGTACCAGGAGAAATCTCTGGGCTGGTCTCAGGACGAGGCTCTGAGGGAGGCCTCACGTCCTGCCCAGGGAGGCCTCCGGACAAGGGCTTCTTTGGTAGCCCTGGCCAGGCTCACAGGCTCCCTTTCAGGTTTTATGCCCACATTTCCCTACTCTCGCCTCCACCAGTGTTTCTCTATCTCTTAAATACACCTCCCTAATCCTCTCCTTCCTCTTTTTTAAAGCCTGCCTTTCCTTTTAAATACTTCCTCAAATGCCAACTTGTTTTTGCGCCCTCCCCTCCAAGAGCCTTCCCCAAGAGCTCTGGCTGAAAGTGCACTTCAGACCACAGGGCTGGACTTTCACTCACTCATTCATTCATTCACTCATTCATTTATTCATTCAACAAATACTGGATTATCTACATGTGCAGGGCTGTAGCAATACAGTTAAGAATAAGACTGACCCAGTTCTTTGGTGAATGAATAATTAGCTAATTAACTGTATGATTGCAAGTGTGCAAAGGAGAATTAAGGGCTATTATGAGACAGAGACAGAAACCATCAGAATCAACCTTCCTCAACTTGTCAGAAACTCTTATCAAAATCAGCTTGGTCGCCTGGGTGGCTCAGTCGTTAAGCGTCTGCCTTCGGCTCAGGTCATGATCCCAGAGTCCTGGGATCGAGCCCCACATCGGGCTCCCTGCCCCGCGGGAAGCCTGCTTCTCCTTCTCCCACTCCCCCTGCTTGTGTTCCCTCTCTCGCTGTGTCTCTCTCTGTCAAATAAATAAATAAAATCTTTAAAAAAAAAAACAAAATCAGCTTGGTGCCCCAGGCCTATTCCACTCCCTGGCACAGGGGCAAGTATCCTTTAAAAGCCTTTCTGGAGGGGCGCCTGGGTGTCTCAGTCGATTAAGCATCCAACTCTTGATTTCAGCTCAGGTCCTGATCTCAGGGTCCTGAGTTCAAGCCCTGTGTTGGGCTCCGTGCTGGGTGTGGAGCCTGCTTTAAAAAAACAAACAAAAACGCCTTTTTGGAGACTTGCTCCTTCTTCTGGTAGGTCAAAGAGTCAGTGCTCCAGGGGATCTCCACTGCCCAGCCCTAGCTCTCTCAGACTTGTTCACTATCTTGGTGTCTCAGGTTGTCACCCATGGCCATACGTGTGGTTTTCAGCTAGTTACCTGGTCTTTTAAGGTTAATGCAGCATGCAAGGCCATAAAGCCTAGTGGTAAAGAGTGTGGACTCCAGAACCAGACTGTCCCTGTTTGCATCCCGTCTTCGATGCACACTAGCTGTGTGGCCTTGGGCAAATTACTTAACCTCTCTGTGCTCAATTTCATCATTATTAAAATGGGGTGAGTGTGATAATATCGGATTCAGAGAGGTATTATAAAGATTTAAATATATAAATATACAAGGAGTTACTGTCTGGAAAGCTCTTGGAACAATGCTTAAAACAAGTAAGGGCTCAGGAAGGGAGCTCTTTTTTTTATATATATATATTTTTATTTTATTTTAAGTAGGCTCCACATCCAACGTGGGGCTCAAACTCACAATCCCGAGATCAAGAGTCTCACGCTCCACCGACTGAGGCGCCCAGGAAGGGGCCTCTTGAATGCTAGAGTTTGGATCTCCCCTGACAAGGTGTCCAGTCTTGGCTCCTGGAACTCAGCCTGGGTCAGTCTCAGGCTGCTGCTTCCCTGGGAGGAGAAGCTGGAGCTTTTTTAAAGAGACAAGGCATTGGCAGCAATGAAGACTGCCCAGAAGCTAAATAGACAAGGACGCTAAAGCCAGCTGGATGTGCAACAAGTTGATCTCAGTTCCCTAATACCAGGAACCACTCCAACTGTTCACTGCTCGAGCAAGGAGAAGGGAGCCCAGAGATCTGGTTTCGAGGAGGGCTCACTTACCCATCTAGCTTCTTACGTGGTGCTGGGCAAAGATCATTTCTATACTTCAATTCCATTATTTATGGCAGAGGAGAATATTCATAGAATCATGGAGTTTGGAGTAAAATTGACCTTAGAGAGGCCATATTATAAACCCCTTATTTCCCGTCTAAGGAAATTGAGACCCAGAAATGTCAGTGACATGGGCAGCAGAGGCTAGATTGGAATCCCAGCCCCAAGACTTAGTCTCTTCTCTGAGGTTCATTATACTCTTAGGTAAAGTGAAGGTAGGAATTCCTACTAAGTAGGGTCACCATGGAGACTAATGGGGCCACATATGATGTGCCTCACCCACAGTCTGCAGATGGTTGGGTATGTACTCATAAGGGCATTTCCCAGTGTCACATGACTTGTTGGTAATTCCTTCCTTACCTTCTTTATTGGGTTGACAAAAGAATAAATTGAACCAATAGAAGACTCACTCTAGAAATAGAAATTCCATGCAATCATTCTGTGCTGCTAATGTTATCCTCCAATTAAGATTACTAAACCCATTTGAGAAACTGGCCAGGGTACTAGGAACAAAGGGGTTGATGTCCATGTGTAAAAACTTAGTTTCTGATTATTGGAGGTTTCTTATGGGACAGAGCCTCTCAAAGAAGAAAGGGTTTTTCCAAGCCACAGTGCTTAGTAATCATGGTCTCACAGAGAAAACTCACTTAAAGAGGGCATCCTTGCCTGTCACCCTTCCTCCCGCTGTGCTGAAGCATCAGAGTAAAGTGCCTGCTTGGTCTGGGGCTTGGCTGTCAGCCTCCTCTGAGAGCAACCGGGGGTCCTGAGTCCATCCTTGCCTGTCACCCTTCCTCCCGCTGTACTGAAGCATCAGAGTAAAGTGCCTGCTTGGTCTGGGGCTTGGCTGTCAGCCTCCTCTGAGAGCAAGCGGGGGTCCTGAGTCCACAATGCTCCCCTTGGGCCAGCCACTCAGGCACATCGAGCCTGGACAGCTGCACCCTCTCCCAGGGGTGGCGAGGCTCCCTGCCCCTGGCCTGGGTGTAACTGGTGCCAAGTGCCATCACACCATAGACCCAGCCTCGGTGCCATCCAGAGATGAGCCAAGGCCCACGGGCCCAGACTCAGAGGAAGTTAGCCAGGTGCTCTTCAAAAGAGGACCACATAAAGTAGGAATCAAAATAAAGCAAGTCCAGTGGAAATATAGAGTTCTGCCCATCAGAGAAAGAAGACAGTTTCTTTTCCCTACTCAATTTATAAGGTGACAAACCTCTTTCTTAGGCCTCCCCTCACATCACATTGGCCAGACTGAGTCACATGCCCACCTCTAGGCCCGTCTCTGGCCAGGGTGCTGGGATGATGGTGATTGGCTTAGTCATTTGGAGGAGGCATAGGTACCTGAACAAAATAAACTGGGGCTCTGCCCCTGCCAGGGAAGAAGGAAGTGGGCTTTTAGAAGTACAACCGGTGATCCCTACTCCAGCCACCGGGTCACATAGAGCAAAGGGAGAAAGTGTTAAAACTTAGAGGATCAAGGGATGCCTGGGTGGCTCAGTCGGTTAAGAGTCTGCCTTTGGCTCAGGTCATGATCCCAGGGTCCTGGGACCGAGCCCCGCATCGGGCTCCCTGCTCAGCAGGGAGCCTGCTTCTCTCTCTCCCTTTGCTACTCTCCCAGCTTGAGCTCTCTCGCTGTCTCTCTGCCAAATAAATAAATAAAATCTTAAAAAAAACAAACAAACAAACTTAAAAGGATCGAGTATGGCTTTGAAGCCAAAGAGCTGGGTCCAAATTAAGCTGCTTACCAACTGAAAAACCTTGAGTGGGACTCAGCCTCTGAGAGCCTCAGATTTATCTGACAAGGCTGCTGTGACATTCAAATGATGTAGCTTAATGTTCATGTGAGCCCTGGGTAGACTTTCACATCTAGCACTGTAGGATGTCCTCTATCACAGCGATCATTATCAGTGAAAGTGGGGTGACATGGATAAATCTTCTTGGGAGGGGAAAGTGTAGTTGCCTAGTGAGGGCACTCACTACTTGGTCTTTAGAGGCTGTGACCAAGTGACCCTTTTTGGCCAAGGTCAACTACAGGGCCTACAGTTCTTAATTACATTAATACCTGGCTCATTCTTTATCTGTAAGCAATATATATCATTTAAGATTCTTAGGGCCTAAAAAGAATATGTCCTTTAAAAAAAAAAAAAATCCTAGGGCAACCCTCTCGGGTCCCCTTCCTCTTTGGGAGCTTTGTACTATCACTCAATAAACCTGCTTTGCTGCCCACCCAAAAAATAAAAAATAAATAAAATAAAAATCCTAAATTGAAATGCAAACTACTTGTTTTGATGTATATGTGCATAAATTCCAAACACAATAATGCCATTAGAACTATTTGGGAGAATGTCCAATAAGTATTACATGCATTTTAAGTATGCAGCACAATGTCCAAGTTCCTCTAACAGCCCATGGCACTCAAGGCTGGTTGCTATGGTCAAAAGATAGTAAGATCACCTTAAGCTTGAACACCAACCTTAGTTTAATAGAACACAGAGCTTTCTTCCCCAGAGTGACATCAGAAACACAACATGCTTGGTTGGTGAAAGAAAGAATGGGGACTGAGGGACCTGCCAGGTCACTCAGGCAAATGAGACGTAGATACATCACTGCTTTTTCTGCCTGATTCATTGGCATGGTCCCATCAAGAGGCATTTTCTCTGGGCCTCAGAACACGTGTGGGCTTGGAAGCTCTGGCTCTCAAAAAGATCTTCTACCCCAACATACAGCAGAGAGAAGTCATCCCATCAGGCATCTGATTGTTTATCCTAAGTGCAAGGGATTGCTATGGTCAAAACGTAGCGGCAACCAGTTGATTGGAATCAGCTCTTTCAAAGGTTCACATTTTAACAGTAGCTGATATTGATTGAACACTTACCAAATGCCAAACACTGGGCTAAATGCTGTAGATTTATTAATTCATTTAATCCATGCAAAAACCCATGAAGCAGGCACTATTATTATCCCCATCTTACAGATGAGGAAACCAAGGCACAGAATGTTGAGCTAACTTGCTGTTGGTCACAGCTAGTTAGGCAGAGTCAGGCCTCAAACTCAAACGGTTGAACTTCAAAGCCTGTGCTCTTAACCATGCACTATTTGGCATTTTATTTGGTTTTGGTTTTGATTTTTACAGACTTTATTTTTAAGACCGTTTTAGGTTCACAGCAAAATTGAGCAGAAGGTACAAAGATTTCCCACTTACAGTTGACTCTTGAACAATTCAAAGGTCAGGGGCACTGACCCCTGTGCCACTGAAAATCTGTGTATAACTTTGGACTCTCCAAAAACTTTACTAATAGCCTATTGTTGACCAGAAGCCTTATCGATAACATAAACAGTCAATTAACACCTATTTTATATGTTATATGTATTATATACAGTATTCTTACAATAAAGTAAGCTAGAGAAAAGAAAATGTTATGAAGAAAATCATAAGGAAGAGAAAATATATTTACAGTACTGTACTGTATCTATTGAAAAAAATCCACGTATAGGGGCACCTGGGTGGCTCAGTCAGTTGGGCATCTGCCTTCAGCTCAGGTCATGATCCTGCGGTCCTGGGATCGAGCCTCACATTGGGCTCTCTGCTCAGTGGGGAGACTGCTTCTCCCTCTCCCTGCCGCTCCCCCTGCTTTTACTCTCTCTCTCTGTCAAATAAATGAATAAAATCTTTAAAAAAAAGAAAAAGAAAAAAAATCCACATATAAGTGGACCCATGTAGTTTCAACCTGTGTTGTTCAAGGTCCACTATACTCTCTGCCCCCTCCTCCACAGTCTCCCCCATTACCAACACACCTACCAGAGAAGAACATATATTACATTGATGAACCTATAGTGACACATCATTATCACCCGAAGTCCATATTTTATATTAAGGTTTACTCTTGGCATTGTATAGTTTATGAATTCGGACAAACATATGACATATATCCACCAATATATCATCTGGAGTAGTTTCACTGCCCTAAAAATTCCCAGTGTTCCACTTATTCATCCTTCTTCCCTGCTAACTCCTGGCAACCATGGATCCTTTTACTGCCTTCATAATTTTGCCTTTTCCAGAATATCATATAGTTGAAATCATATAGTATATAGCCTTCTCAGATTGGTTTCTTTCACTTAGCAATATTCATTTAAATTTCCTCCAATGTCATGGTTTGTTAGCTCATTTCTTTTTAATTCTGAATAATATTCCATTGTCTGGGTATACCACAATTTATCCATTCACCTATGGAAAGACACCTTGGCTGCTTCTGAGTTTTGGAACAAAATTGCTAATAAACATTTCTCATGCAGGCTTTTGTGTGGACATCGTTTTCCAACCCATTTGGGCAAATGCCAAGGACTGCAGTTGCTGGGTTGTATGGTTAGACTATGTTTCCCTTTGTAAGAAACAGCTGGACTGTCTTCCAAAGTGGAGGTACCATTTTTGCATTCCCATCAGCTTCTAATGAGAGTTCCTTTTGCTCCGCGTCCTGCATGACACCCACATTTGGTGTCATTGGTGTTTTGGATTTTGACCCATCTAATAGGTGTGTAGTGGTATCTTATTGTTGTTTTAATCTGCGATCTGTAATCATCTGTGATGTGGAGCATCTTTTCATATGCTTTTTTATCATCTGTGTATCTTCCTCGGTGAGGTGCCTATTCAGGTCTTTTGCCCATTTTTAATTGAGTTCATGTTTTCTTTGTGCTGAGTTTCACAATACAGCATTTTTAGGGATGCACTTATGGATTCATAGAATTTCAGGGATGAAGGGTCTCAAAAAGCATCCAGTCTATCCCCCTCATTTTCCAGATGTAAAAATGACAGCCAGAGAAGCTCAAATGGGGCAAAACTGGAAGCAGAGCCCAGGGGCTCAGTGTTCTTCCCCACAGTGCCTGCCGTTGGGCAGTTTCCTTTGTGAGCATTTAGCCCCCAGAAGGACAGGAGTCCCACCTGACCATCTGTCTGTCCTTCCCCCACACGGTGCTTGGCACACATTCAGTGAATGTTTGTGGGAAGAAGGAAGGAATGACTCTCCTTTGGCATCCATGCACCCTCCCCAAAGTGAAGACCTCTGCTCTAATCTGGGAGAGAGGGAGAGAAGAGAATTAGCATTCTAGATCTTCCATGGGCCATGGTGGGGGCAGAGACCAGGTCGGAGTGTAATCCTAACCTTGGCTGTGTGTCAGCCTCACCTACAGAGCTTGTGAAGGACTGGATACCTGAGCCACATTCCCAGGGATGCTGATTCCATACATTATTCTTGGTTGGTGTTGACTGTGTACCAGATCCTGAGCTAAACCCTTTATGTGAATTATCCTGCTTAATCCTTCTTTTTGCAATTCTCTTATGTGGGCCCTATTACCATCCTCACTCTGCAAATGAGGAAACTATGTTTCAGAAAGGTTAAGGAGCTCACTAAGGGTCACACAGCTAGCATGTGCTGGAGCTGCCCTGCAAAAAAAACCAATCTAACTGCTTTCAGAATTGCTGGCCAGCCTCTCTGTCTTGCACACGTGTGTGCACGTGCACACATGCACTGAGGTCTTTACACTCAACTCTGCGTTTGGAGCCCCTGAAAGCTACAAGGCAGGGACACGGGGCCCCAACAGGCTGCCATGAGAAAAGTCTTCACAAGGGTATGCCTGTAAGACAAGCCTTAGGGGGCCCTGAGAGCTGCAGGTGAGACCCAGAATTCCAGCATCAGCTCCACCAAAAACTGAGATCCTAGATGCCTATACCTTCATTCTAATTTGCACACCGTTCAGAAAGGGCCCCACTCTTTTATTTTTCTATACTTTAAGTGCATTTTTTTTATTGAAGTGTAACATACAAACATAGAAGTTCACAGATCCAAAGTGTGCAACTTGATCAATGTTCACAGGGTGGACACGCCTAGTAATCTGCTCCACTTAGTTTAAGTAATAGCAGCTTTACGCATCTCCGGTTATCTTAAGGGGTTTCACTGAAGATTTCAAAGCAAACTCTTTTTTTAAAGATTTATTTATTTATTTTAGAGAGAGAGTATGAGCAGGTGAGTGGGGGGAGGGCGGGGGGGTGGAGAATCTCAAGCAGATTCTGCGCTGAGCACCGAGCTCCATCTCACAACCCTCAGATCATGACCTGAGCCAAAATCAAAAGTCAGATGCTTAACCGACTGGGCCACCCAGGCGCCCCAAAGCAAACTTTTTTTATTGAATTTCATATCACAGATAAATGTCCTTTTACAAAAAGGATATTTATAAAATCAAAAGAAAGAAAGAAAAAGAAACAAGCAAAAGCAACTGAGCATTACAAGTCTAAAAAGACTAGAAATCACTGTGTTGCTATTTTAAACCAAATTTGAACTTCTGAGGAGGCGAGTTGGTATTTATTCCAGATAATTAAATCCTGGGAGGGGTGCCTCTGATATATTCTCTCCACAGGGCATGCAATGCACAACGGCAGCGAAAGGGAAGGCCCCCCTAACCTGGGCTTGCCTTTTTATTTCCTCTGGTTCCGTTTATCCATCTCCCCGTACGTATGTGCTTGCTCCCCCGCAGGTCTGCTCACAGGACTCAGACTGAGAGGCAGTGTGCTAGCGGAATCAGCAGGGGCTCGACAGTCGGACAACCTGGGCTCAATTCCAGGTCCCTACCACCGCCTGGCTCCGCGACCCCAGGCAAGCCACTTAGCCTCCCCTAACATGGAACATCAGTGCCCTCCCCTGCAGCCTGAGCTCCCCTTTGTATGCTATGTGGCTGTAGTGGGGGCAAATGAGGCATGTGAGTGCTTATCACAATGCCTGGCATGTGGATAAACTATTGCTTAGTCCTTATGAGGATAACCTGCATCCTATTTCCCGGAAAATATGCAGGGAAAGAGAGCAGTCAATGTAGATCCAGTACTAAGCAAGGAGGACGGGAGCCAGCAAAGGGGAGTCCCAGAAACATTCCTCCTCCAATCAGCGGACGTTTGTCGCCTGCCTTCAGGCCCTGACTCAGAATGTGGAGGGGCAGTCTTATTCCTGCCAGTCAGCAAAGGGACTTCCGTGCCAAGCCAAAAATACAAATATTGATTCTTACGGTTGAGTTCTGGAAGTCCAAGGTGTCAAAGCCAGAAATGTGACGGTCCCTTTATCTAGAGGGTCTCTCGGTCCAGCCTAAATCAACACTGTCAGCCAGGAAGTTAACAGCTTGCCTTCAGAAACATCCACACCATCTGAGATCGGCTCAAGGAGAGGTTGCCGTAACAACCCAGAGGGCTAGGTCAGCTGGTAGGGTTGAGCCCCTCCACCCCCAACACACAAGTGCACACACCACATGCTCAGACCCACCTCGGAAGGACCTGGCTCTCTGAGCTGCATCAGTTGGGTCCCAAGGTCAGGAGAGAGCATGTGGCTCAGTTGCCTCCTGTCCACGGAGCACTCCAGGCTCCCTTCCCGAGGCCTTATTAGACTGTACTTGACCGGGATGAAGGTGCTCTCAGAATCGTTGCCCACACCGAGGAGTAGCTCGCTGAAAATGACCAGCCTTAAGGCCTCTGGGAATCAGGTAGAGAGCTAACCTTGGGCTCATCAAGGCCCCAGGGGATAGGGGCGCAGGGCCAATTAAACACTTTTATTCTGCCCCACTCCTCCCTGCCCTCAGGCCTCTACTTGTGACCATCCCCCATCCCCCAGCCCCCACCCCCACTGGTGCATTAAACTCTCCCTACTCTGGTATTATAAAGGCTTAGGGGATGATACTTCCTTGGGGCTTTTGCATTTTAACAGAGACTCTTGAAAATCAAAATGCTTTCAGCCTCAAGGAATAAGTCTTTTAATGGGGAATTTGGGGGCTCCCTGGGAATGGTGGTGGGGAGTAGGAAGTAAGAGGGAGATGGCGGCAGAACCAGGGGAGAAACACCCTGGCCAAAAAGACTACAGTTTGGGTTTGGAGTCCCACAAGTTTGGCTTTAAGTTCTCCCTGTATGGACCTTGGGTAGGAGCCTCAGTTCTCATTCCTGTAAAACGGGCTCATGATACTTCCGTCACGGTTGTTAGCACGAAGCCTGGCACAGAGCCTGCACAGTGTCTCGAGACCTCAAAGCAGGAATGGCCAAGAAGACTGTTGTCCACCCCCAGCCAAGGACGAGGATTGTTCTGACAGTCTGGGCTTGGGCCGGGCGCTTACCCGTAGCACCACATCCAGCTACCAGGGATGGAAAACGGTGGGAGAGGGACCTGATTAAATAACCAACACTCTGATGCAATTGTGTTTATAAATTTGGTTTTTCCTCTCAGGAGGGGAGACTGAGAAAACCTGCTGGCACTAGGCACTTAGAGCCGGAAAGAGAGAGAGAACGTGCCAAAGGGGCCAGAGAAAGGGAAGCCCTGAGGACCACCTGCCCCGTCACTGCTTAGCTCGGGGACCCACAAGGCACAAGCACTGCTGAGCAAAATGCTTGAGCTGTGGGCAGAGGACTTGTTTCTCTGCAGGGTGTCTCCACCAGTGACAGGGGCCGGTGTTAATGCTGTCCATGCATGACCGTCTGTCCCACAAAGCCATCGGCCGCTGCCCTAACTGCAACGGGGTGACGTTTATGAAGCTAGTGTAGCTGCGGGACACAAAGGATGCTGAGCTAGAAGGATCCTAGTCAACTGGGGAGAGATCTCGATTGAAGACAAACCCCCAGTAACACTTGGCACACTCTGCTAAGAGCCTGCCACCCTTCTCTTCGCGCAGCGGTGGGATGGAGCGGAGAGAGCCGTGCCCCGCACCATCCCAGCTCTGCCACGTCGGCTGCGTGCCGGGGGCGAGTCCCGCAGGTCTTGAGCCTTTGTTGTCTCATCTGTGTAATGACAAAATAATTCTACTTGGATGGACTGTGAGATTAAATGTCATATACATGAAGCAACTAGGGTAATAGCCTAGGATGTAAACATGCTCGAGAAATGTTAATTTCCTTCTTTGACGAGCCGAAGAGTAGACTCTATTCTCTCCTTCTCCCAGCAGCCTCGCTGGCAGCCACTGAGACACGTCTCATCGGGCACGCTACCAGCTGCAAATAACAGAAAAATCTATCAACGGCGGACTAAATAGGCATTCGCTTTCCTTAAATGAGGAGAAGTCCAGAGATGAGTAGCCACTGGATCTGGTTCTGCGGCTCGGCAACGTCTGTACTGTTGTCTCTTTGATTCTGTTGGCCTTTCTCTTATGGTTAAAACATGGCTACTGCAGCTCCCAGCAACACAGCGCAAAAAAAAAAAAAAAAAAAAAAAGGCAGTGAGTAAGGCAACCAGCCAGCCCACAGTGTCAGCCACAGCCATGCCTCTGGTTAAATACAATGTTTCATGTTTTGTATTCAACAAGTGAGTATTGACCATCTATTGCACCCTGAGCTGGGTGCTGGGAGGATTGAGGAATAAAATCAGACTTGGTGCTAAGGGGTGATGCGCCTTTGGCCTGACTCTGTGCGGGGGGTTGTGGGAGCACAAGATCTGGGGGGAGGGGAGAAAGAGGACTTCCTGCACAGGTGCTGCCAATGCCTAGGAGTAAGCCGGGTATTTGGAATGGAGAGAGGCGGGCAGGCTGTCCATACGGCGCTCCACGCAGAGGGACCAGCACATGCAAAGTCCGACCAGCAAGAGAGATCATCGTGGGCATTCAGGGAACGAATGAAAGAAGGCCACCAAAGTTTATTCAAACAAGAAAGATCAAAAGCAGGGCCCACAGATGTGAAGTGACTAAATCTGACTACAGGACCATTAAACCATGGTCGGCCAGTCCCTTCCCATGGGGGAGAGAAAGCCCTGGCAGCCTTTTTAAACACAGAGGCTGCAGGAAAAGCAGAAAGCGTGGGGAGCTGCAGAGGACAAACTCGGTTACCTCTCTGGTAGTCCTCTGAGAGAGGAGAGATGCAGACCAGGCCAGCTGGGTCCTGCACTCAGGGCGGGGTCTCTGCCTTCCCTAGAATCAATGACAGGAGGCCTTAGCACCTGCTGTGCCCTCTGCCTGAAACCCCTCACTCCCATGCCATTCTCACCTGTGAGATTTTAGTTCTGGCCACAGGGCCCCCCCACCACCACCACTCTGAAACATGTCACTCGTGGGCCAGCCATGCACCGGGGACCTCTACCTTGTAGCAGTTACCTTAGCTGTGATATTACGTTATTTGTGTGGATTTTTTAAAAAGTAATGGCTGTCTCTCCTGGTAGACTGTGAGGTCTAAGAAGACAGTCACCAAGGCTGGCTTGGCCCACTGCTGTGTCCCTAACACTCCCGTTGTGCCTGGCCATAAGAGGAGCTCAAGAAATATTCAGAGCTAGACCCTATCAAACTGACACTATTCAACAATTTTTGACCTACAGAGTGGCAATTTCATCCTAATATTAATTGAATGAATGCATGCATTCAAATTTTTCTGTGCACTATTTACTGCCACATGGAGTTCAGTACTAAGAGTGTCCACCATGGGCCTGTTTAAAGGGTGGGTTTTCCTGAAAGTGTAAAGAGCTGGGTGTCTGTCTGGTCCCTGGTCATGGTCTAGGCTGGAGTGGGGCTTTTCGCACTTCAGTGTGCATTCAAAGTAGATTCTGATGCAGTAGCTTTGGGGTGGGGCCCGAGATTCTGCATTTATAACCAGCTTCCAGGTGATGCCTATGGGGAGGCAGCCAGAGGGAAGGAAGGAGGCCAAAATGCAGACTTGGAGCTGATTGGTGAAAGTGCTCTGTGCCATCCCCGAGGAGCCCCAACTAAGGCTCCTCTCTCTTTTCTCTTTTAGCCAATGCAAAATTCAGAAATTCACTAGAAAATAGGTGGGACCCCAGGTCACTACCTATAATCTCCATTGGATGGATAGAAGAAGCTGAGCAGGTATCATATATAAATGAACTTTCCAGACCACCAAAACTTAGCCCTCCACGTGCCCAAACTCTTTCCCTTTTAAGTGTGGAAATGTTTATAATGTTATTAAATGCTATCTTGCCTTCTTCAACAGAGCAAAATGGACAAAACCTGACTCTTGTTTTTTTTCTTCCTTCTTTAAAAAAAATGGTTGGTGGGATATATTCTATATATAAGTAAAACACGCATCTACAGTTTAAAGAATATAAATCAAGTAGATACCAACAGAGCCACCACGTGGATAAGAAAAAGAATATCACCGTATTACCTCAGGTACTACACTCAGCCCCCTCTTTCCGTATCAGAGGTAACCAGGACACCAATTTTTATACATTAATCCTATCCTTGCTTTTCTTTATTGTTTTACCACATGTGAATGTAGCACCAAACAGTAGAATTCATTTTGCCTGTTGTTGAACTTTATATAACTTGAATCTTACTTGTGTATTTTGTTGTGAGTAGCTCCTTTTGTTGAATGTTGTGGTTTTTAGTTTCATGCATGCTGCTCTGTGTGGCTGTAATTTGTTGATTTTCTCTGCTGTATAATATTCCATTGCAGACCATACCACAGTGCATTTGTTCATTCTACTGTTGGGTGGTTGTCTGAGGGATGTTGAATACTATTTCAAACAGCGCTGCCATGAACGTTCTGGCTAATGTCTTCCACAACCATGGGCAAGGGTTCTTTCCACACAGATCTTCCTCAACTTACGATGGGGTTGTAAATATCACGAATTGAAAATGCATTTAATACACCTAACCTACCCAACATCATAGCTTAGCCCGGTCTGAAATTTACTGAGTCCTGTACTGAAAGTGAAAAAACTGAACAGTAAGTGTCTTGGTCTTGTATCCTTGCGAATGCGTGGCTTACTGAGAGCTGCTCCTTGCAGCCGCTGCCTATAACATCAGGAGACAGTATCGTGCCACATGGGCCAGTCCAGGAAAAGATCACCATTCAAAATTCAAAGTACGATTTCTACTGAATGCATATGGCTTTCAAACCATCATAAGTCAAACTATCATAAGTCGAACTCTTGCAAGGCGGGCCCATCTGTATGTAGTAGGAGAGGAACTGCTGGGTCAAGGATTCTGCACGGGCTGGGCTTTATAAGGTGCCGCCAAACCAGTTTCCTAAGTGGTTATTCTCCCACCAGCAGTGGGGGAATCCACCCACAGTGCTCCAAATGTTCACCGATACTGGATACGGGCCCACTTTTGAATTTTTCCTAACTTTCCACGGTGCTCAGGGTTTTCCTGAGTAACGCTGTCTGGGGGCTGTTTGGGCTGCCATAACAAAATACCACAGCCTGGGTGGTGTATAAAAACAGAAACTTACTTCCCACCACTCTGGAGGCTGGAAGTCTGAGGTCAGGGTGCTGGCATGGTTGGGAGAGGGTCCTCATCCAGGTTGCAGACTCATTATATCCTCACATGGTGGCAGGACGGGGAATCTCTCTGGGGCCTCTTTTGTAAGGGTGTTCATCTCATTTGTGAGGACTCCACCCTCATGACCTAATCACCTCCCCAAGACCCCACCTCCTAATACCCTCACCTTGGGGATTAGGAGTTAGCATATGAATTGGGGGGGACACACTCAGACCACAGCGCACACCGCCCCAATCTTGGATGGACTGTAACACAGGGTGGTTCCGGTTGGACTGAATGGCCCCAGAGGCTGTGCGGTGCTCTCCTGCCTTTGTTTCTGCCTTTAACACTAACAAACACCTTCTCATTCCTATCAGAACGTCAACCTCCGGCAGCCTCCCCCTCCACACCCTCAACGTGCTTTTTCAAATCTGCTCTGGAATGGGAAGTTCTTCACCCAAATTTTCTCTGGAATTGTGTCTACACAAAGAGTAAAACTGAACGAGGGTCTAAATGGTTTGCCTCTGGGTAAATGCATAAACTGCGAGGGATGAGTCCTGGGACATTTATTTTGGCTGCGAGTGCTCTTTTTTGTTTTGTTTTGAAGGTGGTTATTTGTTTCCTCATCAGTTTTTAGGTTTTGTTGATTTTCGCTCCTTTTCTGTCTCCTGTTCCAAATAATTGAGGTTGCTGCATAAATCACCTCTGGATGTGTGAAGTGCTACTGCACTTGGAATATGTTTCTAACCTAATTTTGTATTAAATTTAATTAAATTCATATTTAATTTTGGTTGCTGGTATCCTCCCCAAATACCATGGCTTTAACTAGCAGATGGCACATATCCTTGTGACAAGAGACACCAAATATTCAAAGGAACTTAATTCTGCCCCCATCAGAAGCATCTTTAGAAACAAGTGTGTTGGAAAATTCCGACTTTTATTTATTTTTTTTTTTTTTTAAAGATTTTATTTATTTTTTTGACAGAGAGAGACATAGCGAGAGCAGGAACACAAGCAGGGGGAGTGGGAGAGGGAGAAGCAGGCTCCCCGCCGAGCAGGGAGCCCGATGCGGGACTCGATCCCAGGACCCTGGGATCATGACCTGAGCCGAAGGCAGACGCTTAACGACTGAGCCACCCAGGCGCCCCAAATTCCGACTTTTAAATGAAATTCATGCCTCATGTTGAGTCTGAATTAACGGATTACAGATTCATCGGTGGATTCATTTGATGGCAAAAACCAACACTCTTGGTGAAATCTTACTGCCAAAAAGTATTTTGACAGGGGCTAAGACTGGGGGTTACTGACCAACTCTGACAGATGTGACTAGAAAGGGAATTTATTAACAGGAGATTGGATAATTTGCTGGAAGACCCAGCTTGAAACCATGCAGCCAAGAATAGGCCAGTTCTGCCTAGTGAGGACATGCTGCCCTCACCAAGCACTGGGCCCTTCATCTTGTCTGACCCACACAGCCAGCACTAGACACTGGATGCAACCACTACTCTAGGAACTCAAGCTCCCTGCTGAGGCTGCCTTGACCAGAGAGCCTTTCTTAGGTAGAGCCTGGTCACATGCTGTGCCCTAGCTGCAAGAGAGTCTGGGAAGACAAATACATCATTTGTGAACACTTGGGTTCCACGCCACATAATGGAAAACTCAAAATAGCTGTGGTGTAAGCAAAATAGATGTTTATTTCACTCTGTGTAAAAAATTGGAAGGCAAAGAGTGCAAGATTGCTACTGAAGCTCCTTTGACTGCCTTTGCATGCTTCCTTATGGACCAATGTGGCTGCTTGAGCATCTGCCATCAAGTCCATATTTCAGCTATCAGGAAAGAGAAAGAAGGAGACGCCCTTCCTTTACAACCGCTTCCTGGAAATCACACACTTTGCTTACATTTCAGTGGTTGAAACTTGATTTGGCCACATCTAGCAGAATGTAGTCTTTGATCCAGATAGCCTTGTCCCCAGCTAACAATTGGGGGGTCTCTTACTAAAGAAGAGAATAGATATCACAGGAGATGATGGTGGCATCTGCCATAGCAAGTTCCTAGCATTTTTGTCCTCTGTACTGCGATGTGAGCTCTGTTCCCTACCAAGGCTCATAAAAGTGCGTGTGTGTGTGTGTGTGTGCGTGCGCACAAACTTGCGCACAGGATAGAGACATTTCCCAAACACAGAAAAGGGGTTCAGAAGCGAGGCAACCAGAAAGCACAGACAGGGGACACAGAACGGTACTACTCCAGACTGCTGCCCTTACTATAACCATGGGAAGCTAAGTAACCGAGTCGCATAGCATTGGAGCCTTTGAACGTAGTCATTTGCTAGAGGAAGACTGGGACAGGGAGAAAAAGACATCTGGAGGCACAGCGGGAACTAAAGGTATCCAAGCTGGGCAAATCTTTTATTTTCCCCTAGGCTTGTGGGATCAAGGCAAGAATTCAAATCAAGACCCACATACCATATATCTAAATATTTAAATGCTATTAGTCAAGCTAACAAATTGTTAAATAAAATATGTCTTGAGGCACCTGGATGGCCCAGTCTGTTAAGCATCTGGCTCTTGATTTTAGCTCAGGTCATGATCTCGGGGCTGTGAGATCGAGCCCTGTGTCAGGCTCTGTGCTCAGTGCGGAGTCTGCTTGGGATTCTCTCTCTCCCTCTCCCTCTGTCCTACGCCCCCCTCCCAGCTCGTGCGTGCATGCACACTCTCTCTTTAAAAAAAAATTATAAAATAAAATAAAATATGTCTTATCCTTCTACCCTCACAAACATACCTTCCTCAACTTCTGGAAGGCCAAGAGTGAATTTAGAATTCTCAGGCTCCTCACACCAGAATGTGGGAGCACAGGGACAGGCCATCCCAGATCAGGGCTGGTTTCCCTTTTTTCCCATCCTCAGTGAGGGGCCTGGCTCCCGTGCGTGCACCTGACACCAGTCTGCACCTCCACATTCTGTCCAAGTGCCCCAAGCAGCCACCTCCAGGCTACTGGCTGAACAAGCCACCCTTGGGAGGGAGGACCTTGGTAACGGGCCCACAGGGGCCCTGGAAGCAGGCTTGGGCCTTGTGGGCAGAGATTCTAGGGTCCTGAGTACCAGGAACGAGGACTAGACCAGGGTGGGTGTGGGCCTGGGCCTTGGCTCTGGTTGGGCATCTCCCTTGGTCCTGAGGCTGTCTCACTCCAGGGCGGCAAAGGAATCAGGGCAGGGGGGCTTCGAAGGTCAAGACCTGGGTCTTGGGGTTGTACTGGGTCACATAGTCACACTGACCCAGGAGGCCTGTCCATAAAGTGAATTAAGAATAACTAAAAGTTATTTTGAGAGTTTTTCCTGTTTGATCTGGGGACTGGAGATTGCCTCTGGATTATGGACTATGGGAGAGGATTTCTTTCTTTTTTTTTTTTTTTTTTTAAAGATTTTATTTATTTGACAGAGCGAGAGACAGCGAGAGAGGGAACACAAGCAGGGGGAGAGGGAGAGGGAGAAGCAGGCTTCCCGCCGAGCAGGGAGCCCGATGCGGGGCTCGATCCCAGGACCCCGGGATCATGACCTGAGCCGAAGGCAGACGCTTAACGACTGAGCCACCCAGGCGCCCCTGGGAGAGGATTTCTTTCGCTGTGACTCTGCATCGGGGACAGGATTCAACACTAAATGTATGTCTCCTCATCTCCGGAAACAAACCCAAACTCAAACACCAAAACCAAAATAGAACAAAACAGGAATCCCTCTTCCGCCCTTGACATGCTCAGCCTATTTCTCTCTGCTTCCTCCTGCTCTGACACCCTCCGATCAGGCTCTCTCCCATCAGCCTCCTGCTTTTCCCTGCTCACTTTCTTCCCTCCACCCTCCTTCCCTGGCTGGAGTCTTAATCCCTGCCATAGCGACAGGGAAAACAACATAACAGTGGGGCAGATGAGAGCTGAATTTCAGAGCCCTGCTAAGAAGTGCGGGCTAGCAGGACCAGGAATTTCCATAATGATGCAGACCAGGGGAAGGGCTGGAATCTTGGAGAGACGATGAGGAAAACTTGGGGGTTGGCAGAAGAGGGCACATCTCAAGAACCCAGTGGAGGTCGATATAAAAGGGGTAAGGAGGGGTGCCCTGCAAAGTTGTAAAAGGTTAATATTGTTCCCTCAAAGGCTGTACAACCCATGACCATCCCCAAAGACAGTCAACATTCTATGGCATGAATTATTGGCAGAGCGAGGAATGGTGGGGGGCAGACACTTCTCAGGAAACCTGAGATCCCTCTTCAGAAAGGAGCTAAAGTGTTAATATTTTGTGAAGTGGAACCCCAGCATTGGAGGCCTGGTGGGATGGTAAGGGGTTAACACTCCCAGGGAGCAAAACGGATAGCCTGGGAGAGTATGGTCATGAAATTGATTTATTTTAGAAACATGGAAATCCAACGAATGTGCTTCTGGCCACGAGACAGGACAGGTGAGAAAAGAGAAAGGAAGGAGGGCTGGCCTCTGCTTCCTGGAAAGGGGGTGTTGTTACAGATCTCCCAGGGAGCACACACACCCCTCTTGTAAATGTATATAAGGCCTGATTACTTGGCTCACTCTCTGCGGCCCAGTGTGTTCCTGGTGGCTGCGCCCCTGGCGTTCTGGCACTTGGGCTGCCAACACGGGCCAACAACAAGGAAGCTGGGTATCGTGCCTGCAGCTTTGGGAGGCTACTTATGAAAGAGATGACTCAGCCCTGCGGGCAGGAGGAGGGTGCAGCTAACACCTAGCTCAGCAAGAAACGGTATGCTATTGACTCAATCCAACTGGCATAAACCAAGCCAGCCATGTGCCACATCCTGGAGATGGGGGACATGACGAGGCATAATGGGAAGAGGACAGGTGTGCCCATAAGGAACTGTAATCAGAGGCATGAATCCTACAAGAGAGGAGAATAAAGAGTCTGGCGGTGGAAGTGATTTCATGGGGGTACGTTGATGGAGGCAGAAGGAGGAAGGAGAGTGTCTCCCTGTAGTCAGGTGATGAGTCCGAGTCTTCCTGAAGCACACCCTGGTCCTCACGGCCCGTGATCCAGTCAGCCTGTCTTCTGTCACCTGAGTGGCCCTCAAACTCGCCCCTCTTCTGCGGTCTCGGCTCAGGTCCTCATTTCTGGCCTTGATCCAGGCTCTGCACTCAGCACCCCAAGGCAACGTCCTCCCACGTGGGTCAGTCAGCTCACACCCTGCTTGAAAGCCTTCCATGCGAAGAGAGGCAGCCAATGAGGCCGTAGGAGGACCAGAAACTGAAGTGCATTTATGGTCATGGGGACAGGCAGATTTCTGCAGTTGGCAGGTGGAAGAAAGGAAAACAGAGGCTACAAAGCAGAAGGAGATTAGCACCTGAAAGGAATGACCAAATGGAGGCGTAAAAGAAACAAAACGAGGTACCAAAAAAACCTATTTTCTTTCCCCTTACAAATAATTATATGGAATAAAGTTCTCAGGGACCATTTAAGAATTCCTTACTAATAGAATTTTCTTTGGGGTAATACTTGCCCATGTAAGTCTTTAATAAGCATGCAATGTCAAAGAAAGAAAGAGAGAGGAAGGAAGGAAGGAAGGAAGGAAGGAAGGAAGGAAGGAAGGGAGGGACGGAGGGAGGGAGGGAGGAAGGAAGGAAGGGAGAAAGAAAAGAGAAAAGGAAAGAAAAGAAACAAAAAGAAAAAAGAAAATTTTCTATGGTCTTCTCTGGCCCCCAGAATGAAGGCTAACCCCAAGGTCTCTCACACTGTGGCCTAAGTCTGCTAAAGCCCTAGGGGTAGAATGGGCTTCAGGGTAAGTTTGGCTCAATGGCTCAACAATGTCATCAAAGCCCCTGCTTCTCAGGATGTTCCCTCTGCCCTCCATGGTGTTGTCTTCCATCCTTTGGCAGGCTTCTCTCATGGTGACAAAATGGCTGCAACAATTCCTGGCCTCATACCCACCCTCCAGGCCATGTAGAAGGAGAAAGAGAGAGAGCTTCTTTCCCTGAAGCTGCCGCAAGGGCTTCTCCAGTCTCTTGAGTTAGAATTGGGTCACTTGCTTATCCTTAAGCAAGAAGGGATTTTGCTGATGATTCTATTCTGGGACTATTCACCTCACCCCTAGGGCTAGGGCGGAGTCAACTTCCTCAGAAGTGTGTGGGAAGTGTAGGGAGGGTGCATACCCAAAGGAAAATGGAGTAGTTACCAAGAGGGAATGGATATTGAGGAGACCACCACAGTGCCCGCTGCAGCACCCTTCCGGCCCCTCCTCCCCTCAAATCCCACCCAGCTATGTCCTACTCCCAAATATGTCATGTTCTTTGATGTTTCTAACCTTTGCACATGCTGTCCGTTTTACCCAGGGTGCCTTTTCATTCCTCTTGCTCAGTGAACACCTACTCATTTTTTAACCCTGCCCATCATCACCTTTCCTATTCTTCAGATATTATGATCACCTTAAGGATGGAAGCCAGGTTCTTATTCACTCTCAGCATAATATAATACCTGGCACACAATATGTGCTCAATAAATTCGAGTGAATGAGTGCTGCTGATGAGACAGTAGTATTTCCCAAGTCTACAACAAGGGGCTGGTGTGTCTTCAAAATCTTGCCCTCTCAAAGTCTAAAATGTAACAAATGTAAACAGAGTTGTACTGTGAAAAGCTATGATGAGGAAAGGATGGAGCCCCCCAGAAGCTCAGAGAAAGGACTGTTGAGGGCAGGAGTTCGTCCAGGGGTCTCCAGTGCCATCCCAGAGAGAGGCCTTCCTCACAGCTGGCAGGAATGTTTCAGGTCTCTTGGCAGGGCGATATGTCCTTAAATGGAAAGGGGTCCATCAGGCCATGATAGCCTGATCCATTAATCTTCCAACCATTTAGATTATCCTACTGGGAAGAGTTTGCAAGAGTCAGCAGACCCAGGCACTCCCATCTGGCTGGCAATTACAGTCCCATTAACTCTTAATAAATTGGCGTCCTGGTTTACCATTCTAATCTGCATTTCTTTCGTGTGAATTGGTCTGAGACCAACACTACCAGTTGATTCTCAATATATGCTCTCTTTTTCTTCCTTAGTCACAGAACCCTCAAATTTTAGCTGGTCACATGGTTACTTAAAATCTAGACTACATTTCTCAGGCTCCCTTGCAACTAGGTAGGGTCATCTGACTAAATCCCGGCCAAAGGCATGGAAGTAAAAGTAATGTGTGTGTAACTGCTTAGAGTACCATTAATAGAGGGTTTCTTCTCTTTCCTTTTTCCCTTCCTGCTGGCTGGAATGTGGGTGCGCTGGCTGGAGCTGAAGCATTCGTCATGGACTGTTGAGGAATTTGGAAATGAAGCCGTGCACGGTGGGACAACAAGATATAAGACAGAAGCAACAAGAAAGGAGCCTGGGTTGAATACTACCACAAAGTGCCTCATCACATAACCTTTCATGCCTACCTGAACATTTATATAAGATAAATGTATTTCTGTGTTGTTTAAGTCACTTTTGTCATTAGCAGCCAAAACTAACTCCAGCCTCATACAATTCCCCGGAGCTGTTCTGGCCCATACATGTGGCTACTGAGCACTTGAAATGTGGGCAGTACCAACTGAGAAGTCCACGCTGCATTTTGACTTCATACCGAAAAAAAGAATGTAAGGTATCACATTAATAATTTTTATATTGAGTATCTGTTGAAATGAGAACATTTTAAAGACATTGGGTTAATCTATTCTTTTTACTTTTCAAGATACTACCTCTAGAAAATTTTAAATTACATGTATGGCTCTGCCATATTTCTATGGAATGGTGCTTCCCTGGTGCTGGTCACCTATGTCTGAACTGATAATATCAAACTATTGAACGATCGAAAGCTGAGAGGTGATCAGAAACTGGGCCCCTACTTACTCGCCAGGGTCCAGACTCGAGCTTTGCGTCTAGCTTTGTCCGTCTGCCTGTCTGTTTGCTGCTCCCTGCCACCCATCACCCCATTTGCTAAACTACCTTACCTGCAGTAAGAATAGATACAAAGCTTGGCACAGAGCATGGGTAAGCCCGGAAAGAATGAGAAGAGAAAACAGGAGGCGATCAGAAAGTTTAAAAGACATGACTCTGGGGTCCAGGCTGATGAATCTAGCAGCATCTGCTTCAGGTAAGCCGATGCCGGCCGTGAGCCCCCGTCTTCACCAATCTCTCCAGATTTCAGGGTGCTGATTTGCTCTGCAACCCCCATTCTCTGAGGAGTTCAAGAAAAGTCATTGATTTTTCAGTTTGTGCTTCTTACTGTTATAAGCACAGGAATGACAGCATCTAAGCTTTTTATAGGCCAGAGCTGAATCTAGAATTCCATTGTGTGGTGGTTTGTTTTGTTTTTTTTTTCAATAAAATTCAAAATACATAGTAGTCTGGGCCTGCTTAGTGTGGCCTCAAGCCATCCTGTATACAAGATCATAAGGGCAGCGGAGCCCTACGGGAGGCACCCCAAGTCACGTTCCAGATATTCTATGAAACAAAGCAAAGAAGCATGCATACATTTTTTTAAACCCATCAAAATGATTTAAATTTGAGTTTGGGCACCCAAGTTTTAACCCTTCAGAACAACTTATCCCTCTGGGGTTCCAAATAATTGAGGTCTTGTTACACAGGCTCAAAATAACTGAGTGAAGAGATTCTAAATCAGGTTGAAGTCTTCCTTTCTTTTCCTTAGTTATTGTTTAAGAAACCTTAATTTAGAAATTTATGCATAAGTCATGTTCCATGTGAATGACCCCTGAGCCATACTCTTCCTGGTGCCCGGAGGCTGGGCCCCAGTCCACTACTAGAGGGATAGGCACCCAGCTCTACTCTGACCTGGAAATCTCTGCTCAGCTCCTTCTCTCTCTGACAGGCGAAGCTGGCCTCTCAGAATTCCCCCACGTACCCTGGGAGCTGGGATTGCTAAAACAGAGTTGCCATAGCTGATGTGCTAATGAATTCATGAAGCCGTCTAGTGGAATGAGGTTACAGGGAGGTGGAGGAAAAGTTCCTCTCTCTCTTTTCTTAAAAAAAAAAAAAAATTGGTTTTTCTTTTTGTGAGTGTACACACACACACACACACACACACACACACACACACACCAGGCCTCTAACCTGAAAAAACTTTCCTTTCCAACTGCCCCAAATTACTCAAGGTGATTTTCCCATCTCCGAGAGCTCAGAGTGTTTAGGTTCTGGCCTGATTCTGCTCCTCCCCTTCTGGGATCAAATTCCCTTTCTCAAAACGCAGGTTTCTTCATTGCTCTCACTTGCATGCCATGCCTCCCTTTTTATGTCAGTATCTTCTCTCTTCTTGTAGACCGAAAGCACATCAAGAGCAGGGCCCATGTCTTATTCTTCTTATTAACTCTTGTATCTTCCAAAGCGCCTGGCATCCACAAACCTCACTCAAACACTCAACCAATGTTTATTGTGTTGACTTATTCCTCCAAAAATAATAATAATAATAATAATAATAATAATAACTACCACGTATAGAGCATTTACTATGTGCCAAACAGTGTTCTAGGTACTTCACACGGATGAATTCATTTAGCCCTCCTAACCAACCCTAATATTATCCCCATTTTACAGATGGGGAAACTGGTAGACAAGTTGGTTAAGTAACTGTCCACAGGTCACAGGACCCGTAAACCATGGCAGAGGCGAGATTTGAACCCAGGTCTTTATCTGGCTCCGTTGACTATCTTCTAAACTATTTCGCTATGTTGCCTCATCCAATGTGCATAAAGACCTTGACATGATTTACCAGTTTAGTGTCCCGAAAGCTAATTGTCACTGTCCTAGCCACAGAACCACCAGCAAGGTCTGACTTCCCAATGCCTATTTGCAGCTAAAGTTGTGCCATAAGTGAGCTCATGGTTTTGCTTCCAACCAGGCAGCCCTTGAAGCACTGAGAAGCCCACTGACCATGTGGAAGGTATCGTGGGGATGAGGAGCTGTAGTTGATTCCTTTTCAAATTTGCCATCCGGGGGAAGAAAAGCAGACTTATGACCCTGGTACCAAGCAAGGACACTGTGATGGTTAATTGCATGTGTCAACTGACTGGGCCGCGGGAGGCCCAGAAGGCCGGTAAACATGATTTCTGGATGAATCTATGAGAGCGTGTCTGCATGAGATTAGCATGGAAATTGGTGAATTCAGTAAAATAGATTGCTCTCTCCCATGTGGGTGGGCATCACCCAATCTACTGAGGGCCTGAATAGAACAAAAAGCAGAGAAGAGGGCAATTTACCCCTTTTTTCCCTGCCTGTCTGTGTGAGCTGGGACACTGGTATTCTCCTGCCCTTGGACTGCACCTTCCACCTTGGCTCCCTGGTTCCCAGGACTTCTGGACTCCAACTGGAATTACACCACCACTTCCCTGGGTCTCCAGACTGTGGTCTATAGAATGATGTGGGGAGAACCAGGACGCCCCTGGCCTGTAGGTCACTTGGATTTGGCTGCCGCCATCATCTGTTGGTTCTTTAGAGCTAAGTGCCTTTGGTCCTTCTCTTGAAGCGTACACGTTTCCTGAAGAAAAGTCGTGTGTAGTGTCAGCAAAAATATCTTTTGATATGGAGTGGGGAGACCTGGAATCGATCCCGGTCCCAATCACTATCTCTGTAGGTAACAGAGATCCAAAATCCCCCATCCCCCCGTGAAATAAAAGGGTTGGACTGGCTATCTCTGAGGACCCTTCCAGCCACAAGAACCTGCAGTCTTTGATTACAGCTGGGCTCCCTGGACAGCCTTCCTCCGGGATAGGGCAGAGAGCACAAAAGCCCAATTAGAAGACGTTCATGGATCTGGGTTCAAATCAGCTCTACCAGAGATTTACAGGCCCTATGACCTGTGGGCAGTTACTTAACCAACTTGCACACCAGTTTCCCCATAGCCTGAGCCCTCCTCATTTTCGCCAGAGCTGACTCTGGCCAAAGGCAAGGAGAACCTGGGCCTGCGAATTCTGCCAGAGCTCAGCCAGCTCCCACAGCCCCTGAGCTCCACATTAGCAAAGCTTTGTTTTGGAAGGGCTCAGGGAGAAATTTATTGATGTAAGCTGGAAGTTGGTTGGTCACATTAAGAGCTCAGCTTCCCCCTTCCCTTGGTCCCACTGGCTACAAAAGGAGCTTTGTGTGCGTGGGGGCAGCCAGTGCAGGACGTGACCACCAGACGGAATTCAACCTTTAATAGGCTGCAGTGTCTGCTCAGAAACACACAGCCCCGAGCTTCTGCACCTCCAGTGCTGGCTGCCCTGGGCATCAGTGCAGGTCAGAGTGACTGGGTCATCCCTCTTGTCCCATGCCTCCCATGCTTATGCTGAAAATGAACAGAAATGGCTGAGAACACAGCCAGGTGAGCTGAGGCACTTTCCTTTCTCTGGTTCCTGTGACAAGAGCTGCCCAGGGGGGTCTCACCCGGGTCAGGAGAGAGTGTGGAGCATGAGTGGGATAGGTAGAACCCTGTACTCAGAGGCTGCAACATCTTCCCTTCCACCCTCTCCCCAACTTCCTGCCTCACTCAGTGACCAATCAGCCCCCATCATACCCGAGGGCTAAGCTGTGACATGGAGAAAAATCTGTCTCAGGCACCCCACTTCTCTGTGGCTCCTCTTCCATCCAGGCCCCCCGGGGCCTTCACACTCTCCTCTTGCACCATCCCAACCCACATACCCAACCCTCTACTAGCCCTCAGATGCTCCAACGTCCTGCTGTCAGCTAGACCTCATGGTTGGAAAGTGATCTTAAACTAAACTCGTTGTGATTTCCCTGTGCACAGGGATTATCTTTTCTCTGTGGGTCCCCAAGCCCTCCACAGTGCCTGGCACACCAGAGTCATCTAATACGGGGGAGTGAGTGAGTGAGTGAGTGAGTGAGTGAGTGAATGCTAATGTTACTAAATTATACTTGATGTGATGCCCCTCCCAGAGGTATGTGCATTTTGTTCCCTTGACTAAATCCTACTGGAAGAGATATTTGATGGCAGAGCACTTTCCTACGGCCATCAGACCTCACCAAAGAGGTGGCTGCCCTAAAAATAAGGTTTCCATGCGGTGGGGGTGGGGAGGGGCTGTTTGTGGGGGAGGGAAGCTACATTGGCAGGAGGAAGGAAGCAGTAATTTTTGGCTCTCTGAAAACGTTGCCTAGAGGCATCTGGATTCTGCCCAGCCTGCAAAAAGAGGATCATTCAAGACTGTGGCTGTTCCAGCTGTGGAGAAAAATGGAGAGAGTTTGGTCCATCCCCAGGCAGCCAGCCAAGTGTGTGGCCATAAGAACTCTCATAGCCAGTGGGAAGGAGTAAAAGCCAGGGGAGAGGGTGGGACTGCGTCTAGTTGGAGATCAGGGAAGGATGATGATGGCAGAGGGAGCTTGGAGAAGGGAAATAGGTTTGTACACACAGACACTAGACTCGGAAAGGCCTTCCAGGCAGAGGGGCAGAGTCAAGGCCCGATGGCTAGAAGACACAGGTGCGCTGGAGAAGAGTTTGGCAGTGCACAAGGTATGTGAAGGGAGTAATAGGACATAAATTTGAAAAGGTCAATTGAGTTCAATTATAGAGGGCCTTGGGCTATGCTGAAGAGTTTGGATTTTCTTCCATAGGCAAGGGGAGCGTTATAAGGTCTCTTAGCAAAAAAAGTAACTTAATTAAGGAAATAAACCAAAATGTGCTTAGCACCAAAGATCAGGCACTCGACCAGTGTTATCACATGTAATCCTCACAGCGATTCCATGACATGAGTGACATAATCCCCGAGTTGTAGTTGAGGAGATTGCAGTACAAATTGGTTAGGGCCTTGCCCGAGTCACACAGCTAAATCCTCATGGGAGGGCTTGATATTTCCTTCTTGTGCATGCTTTGTGGATGCGTGAAATGAGAATGTACTCTAACAAAACCGGAGTGAACATCAAAGGAACAAAAGGATAAGGTGAAAATACAAGAGATGGTGCAATTAACCAGAGTCCAATGGAAAAAAAAATCCCAGAAATGATGGCTGCCTCCAAAGAAATTGGGGTCCAATAAAATGTCAATGGTTCCCAAGGAGAAAGCTTTTTAGAAGAATATAATAGATTCCCAGAAACACATAAGATGAGTAAAAAGCTAGATAATATTTGCGACAGGAGGGCAAAGACTTAGCTTTCTTTGCCCAAACAGAAACAAGAAAGTCATGTGCTCGCTTCGGCAGCACATATACTAAAATTGGAACGATACACAGAAACAAGAAAGTCATCAAAAATTCTGGGAAAAGCAAACCACTAGTCAAGAAAGTCATGGTTCAAAAATGAAACAACAAAAGAGGTAAGATGAATTTGAGCAAATGCTGGCACATAAAACATCTATTTGATCTTGGGGCTAAGAACATTGTCCTTTGAGTGACACAGGTATCTTTCCCTTGGACATTCGGGGAAAGAAATACAATCATAGACCATCACCGGGCCCTGTGATATTCACCCACACAAAATGTACTACTCCGGTTGCTATTCATTGGTCTTCAACTTTTAAAATGGACTGCGAACAAAGAAGGGAAAGGTTCACTATGATTTTAGGACAGGATATAATGTGACCACACTTGACAATGTAGAAATTAAAAAATAGCTGAGAGAAGCACTTAGCAACCTAAGTGTCCATCAATAGATGAATGGAGAGAGTAGTTGCGGTATTGATACACAAGGAATATTAGCCATAAAAAGGAATGAAATCTTGCCATTTGTGACAACACAGATGGACCTAGAGGCTATTACACTAAGTGAAGTAAGGCAGACAGAGAAAGACAAATACCATATGATTTCACTTTATGTGAAATCTAAAAAATGAACAAATGAAGAAACAAAACAAAAGCAGACTCATAAATATAGAAAACAAACTGGTGGTTGCCAGAGGGGCGGGGGTAAGGGGCAAGGGGTGAAATGGGTGAAGAGAATTAAGAAGAGTAAAACTTCCAGTTATAAAATAAAGAAATTACAGAAAGGAAAAGTACCACAGGGAATATAGTCAATTACATCACAGTGACTCGGTACAATGACAGATGGTAACCAGACCTCTTCTGGTGATCATTTCATAACGTGTAGAAATTTCAAATCACTATCTTGGACTCCTGAAACATAATAGTGTATGTCAGTTATAATTCAATAAAAAAAATCAGCTGAGCGAAGAGTTGGGAAGGGAGGAAGACAGGATAATGATACTAGTATCCTACCTCATAGATAAGGAGTCAGGTACAACGGAGAGCTGATGGAACAGAGTCATCAAGAGAGGAACTGGGAGGGGGGGCACCTGGGTGGCTCAGTCGGTTAAGCGTCTGCCTTCGGCTCAGGTCATGATCCTGGAGTCCTGGGATCGAGCCCCGCATCAGGCTCCCTGCTCAGCGGGGAGTCTGCTTCTCCCTCTACCTGCCGGAGCTCCCCCTGCTTGTGCTCTCGCTCGCTCTCTCTCACAGATAAATCTTTAAAAAGAGAGAGAGAGAGAGAGGAACTAGGAATAGTGACTGCATGAGTTAGAATTCAAGAAAATAAGGAGCCGTCAGGGGGACTAGACCTCACGCAGTTCCAGGAGCTGCTTAAACGGTATGTGTAAGCCCCCTGCCTCTGTGTCTGGTGTTGGTCCTGAGGTCAGCAGCCCTGGAAGTTGGGAAGAAAAGATGGAAGTGTGAAAAAGGAAGAACCCCCTGGAATCCGCAAGGGCAACCAGAAATGTGCATCTGTCTCAGTGCCTCCGGTCTCCGTGATGTGGCTGAGCTCCCGGCGAAGCAGGTGCCCCCGTCATGGAGCCGCACGTGCATCTGGCCCAGGACACGGAGGAGCTGAAGGAGGAGAAGGGGGTGGAGGTGGAGGAGCCCCGGGCAGCCCACCAGCAAGGTGAGGCCCTGGCGGTGGCAGCCTTCAGCGAGCAAAAATGACTACTGCTTCATTTCTGCCTTCCAACTTTTGCACAAACGTCCCTCGTGGCCAACCCTGACTTGGAACCACCGCGGGGAGGGAATGTGGGGGAATGTAGCTCTTATTCAGTCAAGTTGACACAGTACAAATTGATATACGCTGAGAAACCACAAGAGGGACAAGGGTGATTGTGGCTGGGGGCTCCCTGGAAGCAGACGCTGAGATGGGGCTTGGGGTGCATGATGTTTATTAGGAGGGACACCTGTGAAAAAAAGGGGAAAGAAAAAATTGGCTGGAGAGAGAAGTCAACTGTGATGCAGACCCAACCAAGCCGGCCCAGAGCGCTGGGGGGAGCATCCCCCATTAGAGCCCCACGTTGGGCGGAAATGGCCTTATTCCCTCTCACTGTGCTCAGTTACTGGGTGCAGGCTGCCCCACAAAGGCTGTGACCTGGGGCCAGGTGGCTCTCAGTGCCTCCGGGCTGACCGGGCCGGAGCTGACAGCTGGGGGCCATCTCCTGCCCATGCTCCCCACAGCTGGGAGGCAAGTCCATTTTTGAAGGTCTGGATGGTGCTTTTCCATGTCTTCGCAACCGTACGCATGAGCTAAATCCTGCTTTATCAGAGCAGGGAGACAACAGATAATGTCCCCGGAGGATCCACGAGAAGACAGCAGTATTCGCGTATTACTAAGAGATAGGAAGGTAAACCGGCAGAACCCAAAACCGAAGCAGTTAAAAGCCGTAGCCCCTGAGAAGCAAGACTGAATCCAAGAATGGAATGGAAATCTGTTTTTAACTATAAGCCCTCTGTACCATTTTATTTTTCTAACCATGTGCATGTAGTTCTGCAATTAAATATTTGTAAAGTTTTTAAAAATTCACGTCTGTCTGATTCCAAAGCCACATCCCAGAGTTGTGCCCCAAGCAGGCCTATTTGGAGGGGGCAGACAGAACCTTCCCTTTCTCCAGGGGAGGCAGGCGCAGCTGTGAGGGCCTGGCCTGGGCTTGGCATGCGATGCCTGGCCCATCCATTCCCAAGGCGGGAAGCTGGCCAACTCCTTCATCTCGTGCCCCAAATGGATAGGCGCCCGGCCCCGAGAGTCAGGGGAAATACCAGCCCCTGCATTGCACTGGATCGGGGGCCTCTCCATTTCCACTGGCGAGCTGCTGAACTGCAATCACCGAGAACAGGGGTGCCCTTTGGCATATCCGGGCCCCTCCTAAGCTTTAATATCTCGGATTCAGACTCCAAGCCGAGGGCCCAACACCTGGAGAATGCCAGCAGCCAGGCTGGTGCAGGAAGATGGGCTTGTCCGCTGTGAAGTACTCCTCAAAGGCTAGCTGGACCGGTGGTTAACATGGGAGGGTCGTTTGTCGGGTGACGGCCCTTCTTATTTAAAAAAAAAAAAAAATTATATTTATGAATGGAATACAACTACAGCACAGAAAGTTAGAGAATAGAGACCAGTTAGCCTAACCCCACCACCCTAACACAGTCATTGCCTGTTACCCATGTTTCCTCTCACTTCTTCCTCCTCCGCATCTGGGTTTTTTTAAGCCAGTTGTCATCACACTGTACATAAATTTTGACCCTTGCATCTTCTGCCAAATCCATATCACACTCATTTTCCATGTTGTTACCTAGGCTCCGTAACTATCATTTTAAATAGCTGCATCATGTGAGGTCGGGGATTTTGTCCCAGAACCTACTAACACAGGACCCTGGCGCACAGTAGACAGTGAATACATATATTGTGTCATGAAGGGAATGAGCGACTGGGCCCTAATTTGTTTTACTCTTCTCCTACTGTGAGGTATTTAAGGAATCGGTTTCTAATTTTTCAGACACATTGTCTTATTTCTTTCCTGGACATCCTTCCTTTTTTTTCCTTTTTCATTCAGTTCCCCAACCAACCCCTCTACTCTGCTCTTTGCCTGCCTCTCCCAAATCCCACGGACTCTGTCCTTCATGTGTCATAAATCAACCAGGTGTGTGTTGAGCAAGCCCCTGGGTCCCCTGCGAAAAGGCAAACCGTGCTGACGCGTGGCTTGCGGGGTGGGAAGCGCGGGGCTCGTGCGAGCCGGGCCTCCACGTACTTCAGGGTCCCTGTGCCGGGTCAACGCTGCTGTCGCCATCAAGTACGCTTCGTCTTGAAATAGTGGCCCAGACCCTGCCAGCTATTTCATCCCGGTGCTTATGTTTTTCATGTGAATTTAAACATTCAAACATCATGAGCATGAAACATAAACACTCAACCCGCCACAGCATTTTGATGAGGTTCAACTGGGTTCAGTACGTTCCATTACTTACAATTGTGTAAAAGCTTCTTGACCCAGATCACTTCCTTAGGTCTGGCCCATTACAGCCAAGACAAACTTTGTGTCTTCTGAGCACTTTAAAGGTTGGAGGGAATTATTCTGGGCAGATGGTGAACACAGAGCCCCCACCCCCACCCCCGGCTCTGATTAGCTGAGCCAGCGGTTTATTTGAGCCACTCAAAAACTCCTAAAGAGGAAAAGGCTAAGCGATAAACCACAATCAGAGACCATTACTCACTCGCCCCGAAAATGCTCCCACACACCTTTGCCTTGTGCCCACGCTTTTCCAATCAGAGCCACCTCTGCAGCCCTTCGATGCTTCTCATGGAGCAAGGAAAGAGTTTTTCGTATCCCCCTCTAACAGGTGTGGCAACAGGGGTCTAGAAAGATAAGGTGACTTGTCCAAGACCACAGGGCAAAGAACTAGCTGTCCAAAGTTCCTTCTACGAAACAGATTTAGGTACAGACTGAGCCGTTGTAATAAAGAGGCTTCACAATATGCCAGAGCACAGAGAGGTGGTCCAGGCCATTAGATGACTCTGCCATCCTCAACACACGGTTTCCCCTGCGTCGTCGGAGATGGCCTCCCCTGTGGCCCTCAGCCCCAGCTGTAGGAAGAGGAAAAGGGGAGGGGAGGGGTCATGCCTTCCTGTTAGGGCCAACTCAAATGTGGGTCACGTCTATTCATGTCCCAGTGGCTGCCTAGAGTGGTATGGCCATACCAAGCAGCAAGGGAGGCTGGCGGGGGGTTGCTCAGCTCAAACTCAGGAGTTCTACCACCAAATGAGGGGGAGCAGATATCAGTGGACAAGCAGCCCGCTCCAGCATACACACCATGGGTGACCCCACGGGTGGTAGGGACGGGCCAGCGAGAGCTCTGGTTGTCCTGGATTTGCTCCCCAGTAACCGAGCAGGGCTTGTGGCCAGCCTCTCTCTGTGAGACCCCTGGCCACAGCAGCACCAGGGGACTTGGTTATGACCCACGCCGTAACTGGGCTTGGTGCAAAGGAAAAATGCACGGGAACTGAGGAAGATCTCGCCCATGGGGAGCTTACAGTTTAAGAAGCAACAAAGCGAGGGGCGCCTGGGTGGCTCAGTTGGTTAAGCGACTGCCTTCGGCTCAGGTCATGATCTCAGGGTCCTGGGATCGAGGCCCGCATCGGGCTCCCTGCTCGGCGGGAAGCCTGCTTCTCCCTCTCCCACTCCCCCTGTTTGTGTTCCCTCTCTCGCTGTCTCTCTCTGTCAAATAAATAAATAAAATCTTTAAAAAAAAAAAAAAAAAGAAGCAACAAAGCGAGCCACAAACAGGACACGCTGCTGACCAGAGACCAAAGAATGAAACCAGCTGATGAGTGAATGGCAAGGTGTGGACACACACCCCGGGCAAGGGTTTCCCTTCCAAGGGACCAGGGCATCTAAGGATCAAGTGAAAACCCATGCACTGGGCTGGTCTTCAAGCTTGGCCTCCTGCCCACCCTCGGTTTCCCACCACTTGCCCCTGTGCACCGACTCTCCCCACCCAGACAACTCACTGCCCATCCTCAGAGCCTGCCAGACACTTACCTATTTCCTTCGTTCTGCTAGTCTAGCTCAGATATCTTCTTCTTTTTTTTTTTTAAAGACTTTATTTATTTATTTGACAGAGAGACACAGCGAGAGAGGGAACACAAGCAGGGGGAGTGGGAGAGGGAGAAGCAGGCTTCCCGAGGAGCAGGGAGCCCGATGCGGGGCTCGATCCCAGGACCCTGGGATCATGACCTGAGCCGAAGGCAGTCGCTTAACGACTGAGCCACCCAGGCGCCCCTAGCTCAGATATCTTCTTATCAAGAGTTCCCTGAATCTCCTGATCCAAAATTAGTCACTTTTATCTCTATAATCCCAAAGCACTTTTTTTATATGCAGATCAAATCACTTATACATTGTATGTATTATGATTAGTTGGGCATAAATGTGTCAACCTAGCCAGAATAAGAATTTCGCCAAATCTTGTACACCCAGTGCCTAGCACAGTACCTGGGAAACAATGAAGGTTAAATGAATGAATGACTTACAAAGGCAGAATTGGGGGCGCCTGGGTGGCTCGATGGTTAAGCATCTGCCTTCGGCTCGGGTCATGATCCCAGGGTCCTGGGATCGAGCCCCACGTCCGGCTCCAGGCTCAGCGGGGAGCCTGCTTCTTTCTCTGCCTCTCCCCCTGCTCGTGCTCTCTCTCTCTCTCTCTCTCTATCCCTGTGTCTCGAGTGAATAAATAAAATCTTTAAAAAAAAAAAAAAGGCAGAATTGTATCTTACTTATCACCATACACCTGGTGCACAATACATGCACATGCTTGGCATATAGTTGGTGTTCAATAAATGGAGCTTGATTGACTTAACTTGAACATAACTAAAGAGAAGTGCAATCAGGTGCAGCAAAGACAGGCCCCAGAAGGCACAACTCGGCTGGTGCCAACCCAGTCCTGTTACACCAACGGGATTTTTTTTTTTAAGATAAAAGATTTTATTTATTTATTTATTTATTTGTGAGAGAGCAAGAGTGAGAGAGAACAAGCAGTGGGGAGCAGCAGAGGGAGAGGGAGAAGCAGGCTCCTCGCCGAGCAGGGAGCCCCATGTGGGGCTCAATCCCAGGATCCTGGGATCATGACCTGAGCCAAAGGCAGCTTAACCGACTGAGCCACCCAGGCGCCCCTCACCAATGGGATTTTCAGAGTCTATAGATCCCACACGGCCAGCTTGGTCTGCCCCATAGATGTGAGGCTTACAGTGCACTTGACAAAGGTTGTCTGGAGCTGGGGCCAACCATACTGCACATTGGGCTCCCACTCCTTTTCTCTCCCCATACTCCCTCCCGGGGCTCAGTCTTTGGCTTGTGACTCAGGTCCCCACCCTCTGTCCCCCAGCAGAGACTCAGCCTCTCAGCAGGGCACTACTGGATCACTTTGTACTCAGTGTCTCTTGCATGCTAAGCACATGCTCGTCACTAAGGTAGAACAGTGAACTAGTCAGGGAAGGTCCCTGCCCATGTGGCACATAACACCTAGAAGGGGACTGCACTAAGCTGAATGACCCCAAAGTGACCTGCTCAGGTGTCCCTTTCACCTTGAGAGTAGCATCTTCCTTCAGGACACCAGGCACTTCACACTCAGCATACCTTCTCTCCTGAATTGGGATTCAGAGAAAGTGAGTGTGAGTCTGCCATCTGAGTTCCAGACCTGTCCCCCGCCAGCCATGAGCCTATCATTTATTCTTTCCAGACTTGTCCCTCATCTGTAAAATGAGGTTGGTAACAACACCTGTTCTGCCTGTCTTTCAGGGTTAGATGAGGGCTAATAAGGTATGTGAAGGGCTGCCTACTCTGTAAAGTAATAAATCTTACTTAGTACTATTATAGTGAATATAACTATTCCTGCGTAACCCTTCCTCCTAATTTTCCCTCTGATCATCAGTGCTGCCGACATTCTCCCGGTCCCCAAGCCTAAAGAGGGCTATTGTTTCAGTCTTCCCATACTTTTTCTCCCCTTCATCAGCCACCCAAGCTCCCTTTCCCCACGGGCAGTGCATTCAGTGTGGCACGCATTTCCGGGCTCAGAAGCCTCCATCCCTCTGTCTACAGTGATTGGCTCAGAGATGGGCACACAACCTAAGCCAGTTAATTGGAGTCCTTCTGGGATTTTCTCACTAAAGCTATGAAAGAAAACTGTCCCTTTCTGCTGACAGAGCATGATTCTGGGCCTCCGGCAACCACAGATGCCACGGATACCACGGATGTGGTATCAAGAGGAGGAGAAAAAGAAATACTATCCTGGATCAAGCTGTTCCTAAAGCCAGATCTCCCCGGACTTCCCAGGCACCCAAATAAAGATAAGCTCTCTTTTAAGCTACATTGAGTTGTGTTTCTATCGCTCAAAAATGGAAGACTCCTGATCAGTACAAGACTCAAAACTTGGGTGATATGTTCTATTTGTCCTTTGAGCCCCAACGTTTAATCTGTTGGAGCTTGCCCACAAAGTCCCTTCCACTACATGTTTCTTCCACTGTCATGGCCAGATTCCCTTTGTCTCATACTTGGGGGCGGCCTGGTGGGAAGAGCTGTGGGATTAGAGCCAGACATAGTTGGAATGAATCCGGCTCCATTACTTACTCCTTGGTCATGTGATCTCGGGCTTCTCTGGCCCTCAGTACCTTCATCTGTAAAGCAGGACAAATAATCCCTACCATGCATGGCTGCTGAGTGAAAACATGTCTATGAGGGTCCAGTGGAGGCTCAATAAGAGGTAGCTATCATTCCTATAATAATATAGTGGCCTCTTAGCCCCATCAGTAAGGAGAAGGTAATACATTCGTCCTATTTTCAGTTGGGACCCTCATTAACTTATCTAGACTCAAACATAAAAAAATGACACTAGCCCAGTCTGAGAAAAGGCAGCCCAGGCAACTGTAGATAGAACAAGAGGGGATGTAACTCCTGGAGGAACAATGCTTAGGCAGGGGTGGTCCCAGCACCAATGAGCGGGGTCCTGGGTCACAAAGTCCCAGCCACTGCAGCAGCCAATCAGAGGTGAGAAGTAAAGAGCGTCCTCTGCCAGGTGAGGTTGAGGGTGGGGTCAGTGCTGAGGAACTTAGTATTCAGGATTGACTATGAGTGGATAGTTTGTAGGCTCCCTGCAAAATACCAAGCTCACAGCCCACTCTTTCCTCTTCTTGACCACTGGTCTGGCTTATTGTTCCTGAAGAAAGAGAAGAGGACTAGGAGTCCGGTACCTGGATTCCAACCTTATTTGCAGTTGACGAGCTCTGTGACCTTGGGAAAGGGGCCTCCCCTCTCTGGGCCTTGGTGGCCTCCCTGTAGAGGGGGATGGAAAGGGGTGGCTGATGTTCCCTCAGGTCCCTGTGAGAGCTCACATTCTGAGTCCAGGCCACCCTCAAGCCCTAAGGGTTAATCAGACATGGTCCCTACTTACCCCTGACTGCACTAAAGACTTTTTTGTTTTTCCAAGGGACCCGAGGCAGGACGTGGGGAGGGGGCAGCCTCCTAGTTTCTGCAGATGTGTATCCTGAGAGAAATGATGGGGTGTGCATTGAAGGTGGGCAGCCCTGGGGACTCTCTCCCCACGGGACAGTGCTGCCTCTGTGACCCCCCCACGTGGAGAAAGGTGAACCAGGAGCTAGGGGGTGAGCCTCCCTGTTTAACAGCTTTCCATTTGTTTACCAAAAAAATATTGTTCCATCATAAAAATTCCCAAAATAGTTCCTTCCCTGGCCAGACTGACTGGCAGGCGCCCAGCTTGGGAGCCCAGCCTCACTGGAGACGTGCTCTCAGGGAGGTGAAAATAGCTGGGAAGGCTGGGGGCTGCCATTTGAGGACCACCAGCCCCACACATCCTGTGGGGTGGGACACAGAGGGTTAGAGCCACAGAATCGTCTCTCTGGGAGGCTCTGGGCCCCCAAAAGCTCGGCAAGTTTCTTTTTAGCCAAGAAGAGCATCCTCTGCTCCTGGGAGAGTGGCAGGGGGACAGATGGAGGTGGAACAGATGCTTTATGCCCTGCTGGAACGTTCTCTCCCTCACTGTTCTGGCTAGCAACCTTCTCATCTCACAGTTCTCAGCTGAAATGGCAGTTCTTAAGAGAGCCCCCCCTTAAAGCCCTCCCCCCATAATGACCCAAATTAGGGCCGAGGCTACACAGTCCCATAAGATTCTTCTTTTTCCTTTTGGAGCACTTACCATGGTTTGTCCTTACAAATACAAGTATCAGTATTTCCACAGCCTGTAAGGTTCTTGGGCAGAGAACATTGGTACCTTACCCATAGCAGGTGCTCAGTAAGTATCGTTCCCATTAACAGACTATTTCTATAACTTGCTTGGAGCTCAGAAAGACCGAAAAACTTGTCCAACATCATGCAGCTCACAAGTACTAAAAGTGGGATTTGAACCCAGGTCTGTCTGACGCCAAAACCCACGTCTTAACCCCACTGACCAGTTCCACATGCTCAGCAAGACTGGACAAGTCACTGAATGAGAGGGCACCAAGCAACCATAATTGTGTCATCTCTCTCACCTTGTTTCTGCCTCCATGGCAGGGGAGAAGGAAGCTGTTAGGCTGTCCCCAAGAAGATGCCAGCTTGTCCCAGATACCCCACATCTCACAGATGCTCAACAAGTATGTGTTGGGTGTTGGGTGAATGTTCCCTCTGCTGGGCCCCCAGACACCTCTCAGTGGCCGACCAGTCTTGTGGACACCTGTTCTCTATTTGGGGATGAGGGAGTGAAGGACAGGGGTACAGAGAAAGGATTCAGTTCCATCCTTCCAACCTCTCTGTCCTCCTGCCCTCCATCCCAACATAACCAGAGCAGGACCCCAATTAGGAAAGTGACCCATGGTTAAGAGTCATCCTCACAGAAGACTTTTGCTGTAGCAGCCCAGGGCTTCCAGGTTGGGCTTCGGAGCAAATGTGGGCAGACACCCTCAGTGCCCTCCTTAAAAGCCCTGCTTTTATAATTGGACCTACTCCATTCTCCCTACCCCATACCTTCAGCTTTCTCAATCTTAGGTGAAGTGGGAATAAATTCACATTAGACTTTAATACATTAAATTTAATTAATTAAATATGTCCACCTTAAAATAAAATGCTAATTTTGTTGATCTACAAGATGCAGTCTAAGCAATTATAATGCCTTGTCTTGCAAACCCAGCTTTTTTTATTTTTTTAAGATTTTATTTATTTATTTGACAGAGAGACAGTGAGAGAGGGAACACAAGCAAGGGGAGTGGGAGAGGGAGAAGAAGGCTTCCCACAGAGCAGGGAGCCTGATGCAGGGCTCGATCCCAGGCCTGGGATCACCTGAGCTGAAGGCAGACACTTAACTACTGAGCCACCCAGGCGCCCCGCAAACCCAGCTTTAAGATGAGCCCTCACACCGCATCCTGAGAAGAGAAAGAGAGAAAGAGCAATTTGAAGAATGAAGATGTTTCCTGAGGCCCTGTTCCACTCAGTGAGGATGGACTCCACAGGGTGAGGAACAGGATGGGAGAGATTTCCTCCCTGACTGGTTTCAGCTCTCACAAAGCTTAGCACCGCTTAGCACCTTGCATGGATTCTGGTATATAAATACATGTATCTTTTCATGCATCTTGGCCCCTAAATGCAAGGCAATTAATGTGTGATGCACAAAGCCATGTACATCCTATCTTAGTAGGGGAGTTATCTTCTGAGGTAATTTTCCTGGACACGACTTTCTTCTTTACATAATGACTTGAGAACCTGCCACCACTTAGCATCCAACCAGATTGTCACATCTATTGTGGGGAAATCAGACCTTAGATCCAAACGAGAGAAAAACAATCCCCTGGAAACCCACCACTGTGCATTTCAGATGGTCTTTTTTTTTTTCATTTTTTGTTTTTAAAGATTTATTTATTTGAGAGACAGAGAGAGAGAGCATGCCTGTGCATGCTAATGAGGAAAGGGGCAGAGGGAGAATCTTTAAACAGACTCCTTGCTGAATGTAGAGCCCAACGTGGGGCTCCATCTCACAACCCTTGAGATCATGACCTGAGCTGAAACCAGAAGTTGGACACTCAACCAACTGAGCCACCCAGGAGCCTCTTAGAGGGTTTAAGGCAAATGTGTACAAATGAGTATTTATTATATAATATCTCATAAAAAAAAACTGGAAAGAAGATGGTCTTTTGAAATCTACAAGTTGTGATTTTTTTTCAAAGTGGTTTTTTTTCCCTAAGATTTTATTCATTTGAGAGAGAGAGAGCAGAAGCAGGAGGAGAGGGAGAAGCAGTCTCCATGCCAAGCAGGGAGCCCAATGCGGGGCTCAATCCGAGGACCCTGGGATCATGACCCGTGCTGAAGGCAGACAACAGACTGAGCCACCCCAGACGCCCCTCAAAGTGTTTTCTTTAAGAACACAGTGGACTCGATTCTTTCTTTTTTCAACTCCCCTCCATACTCTGGGCCCATTTTCTGCACTGTTAATATTTGTACCAGAAAATCTCCTTGACACCCTCGATTCAAAGCAGGTGAGAGTCAAAATCACTCCCAATGGAAAAGGGGCCAGAGGAATGAGGACCAATCTTTTCCTTCTCCCCAGTTTGGCCTCTTGTTGGTCCTGTAGGAAAGCAAGCCCAAGAAGACTGAATCACTTCCCCAAATGACACCTGTGTTCTGCCTACCCCCAGGACGCTGAGGTGTACCCAATATTTGTACCATCTGTGAACAGGTAGGCTCCTTACCATTCCCTCCTGTGACCAGACGACACAGGGAGAAATGGAAGGGATACTTTGACTGAGAAAGACACAGTTGACCCTTAAACAACATGGGTGTTAGGAGTGACCTCTCCCCACACAGTCGAAAATTGGTGTGTAACTTCGGACTCCCCAAAAACTTAATCACTGGTAGACTACTGTTGACTGGACGCCTTACTAATAACATGAACAGTTGATTGGCACATATTTTGTATGTTATACTTATTATATACTGTATCCTTATGATAAAGTAAGCTGGAGAAAGAAAAATGTTATTAAGAAAATCATAAGGAAGAGAAAATACATTTATAGTAGTGTACTGTATTTATCTGGGGAAAAAAACCACATATAGGTGAGCCCGAACAGTTCAAACCTGTGCTGCTCAAGGGTCAGCTGTATTTAGAAAATAAACACCCTTCCTTGCCCCATTCAAACCATTTCTAGCTTCAGCTTGTTTCTTTTCCCAGTCAAGAAGAAAGATAACTTGAAGAGCAACAGGGTTCAGTGTTGAGTGCTAACTAGGAAAAAAAAAAGAAAAAGTTCAACATCCAATGTATTTTTTTAAGGGCCTGGTCCCATTTCACTTCGCTTTCCTCACTACTTGGTGGTTGCAAATCTAGTCCAAGATTGGCCGAGGATTTGCAAAATCAGTGGTTTTGATTAAGTATTTGGACTTTGATCTTTGAATGGAATTAACCTTAAAAAGAAAACAGTGCAGCTTGGCTGAAAGAAATCCCCAGTCTCTTGCTCCCCCGAGTGTACAGGTACTTGCATACTATGGCCAAATGACTACTAAGGAATTTGATAATTACCTTTTCAGTTAGAATGGCACATATTCACCGCTCAGATTCAAGAATTTGTTTAAAAATGCAACTATAAATAGTGCAGGTACTTCCAGAGTTTCTAACATCAGTCTTGCAAATTTCCTGTACTTATGAATAGCCTGTTGTTCAAGCCACCCAACCACAGTCAGCAAATGGACCCGTGTGAGCTAGCGCCCCTTCGCCACCCTTGTATTTAGTTAACCACCTTGTTCCCAAAATAATTTAAGATGAGTTTTTAAAAATACATGTACTATGATGAAGGCAAAACAATAGATACACAAGGAAATTAAAGAAAAGAAGGAAACAAACAAAAAAAAGATGAAGATGCAAACAGTGAGATTTTTAATTCTGCAGGTTGTGAGGGTAGATATACTTGCTCAAGATTGCTGCAAATTTTAGGGCACCTGGGTGGCTCAGTTGGTTAAGCGACTGCCTTCGGCTCAGGTCATGATCCTGGAGTCCCGGGATCGAGTCCCGCATCGGGCTCCCTGCTCGGCAGGGAGTCTGCTTCTCCCTCTGACCCTCCTCCCTCTCATGCTCTCTGTCTCTCATTCTCTCTCTCTCTCTCAAATAAATAAATAAAATTAAAAAAAAAAAAAGATTGCTTCAAATTTTAATATAAGCAGTAAAAAAGAGACAGGGTCAGTTATATGATTCCAAGTATCCATAAAATAAAATCCAGTTTTTTAGGAGAAAAACAACTCTTCCTAGAACAAAGACCTAAGAGAAATTTCTTCTGTTGATCCTTACAAAGAATACGACATTCTTACCATAAATGTGACAAAGAGTTCCATTTTGTCTCTTAAAACATCCTTCAATGGCTTCTTAAGAAACCTGAATTCATTGAAAGCATTTCCACGGGGGACCAAAAGCACGTGGTTCAGATCCACAGCTGGTGTGACTTGTAGATAGATTTTAAGAACAAAAACAATCCATAGGCTTTATGACCTTCAGGCCATCCTCATCCAACCTTATTTCTCTAACCCAAACATTTGCAAGCACAGTGAGTTTTTGGTTGCTTTCTCCCGGACCAGCACTCGTGATGTCAGTTAAACATCATTTTATTTGCTTTAACTTGAGCCAAGCCAGGGGGGGGGTAGGGCCAATGTTGCTGGCAGACAGTGCACAGAAATGACCACATCTCATCCCACCATCCCCTTTCTTCTCTTACTGGGAAGACTTGAAATGCAAATTTTTTTCTTCTTTTCTTTCTTTGCCATTCAAAGTCTATTTGGGCCCATCTCAGGATAGCATCTCACATAGTACTGCCTTTAGACAAGTGTAGCTATGCCCCACTTGAAATTTTCTAAATCCCCCTCTCTTGCCCCAGACCCTGTATCTTCCCTTTGGGATGCTCTCCAACCCTTCTATCCACCCCCTCCCCTATCCTATCCCCACTCCCCAAATGTATGGGGGTGACCAGATGTCCCAAAGGGCTCTTGACTTCATGTCTATAGAGTTGTTCTGCGGTTCTGGCTGGGTTCACATTTCAGGAAGGCATCAGGGAAAGTGGATCACTCCTGCTGCCGAGCAGAATATTTCCTTCTTGGGACTGTTTGGGCCTGGGCTGCCAGAATGGTGCTGACATGCTGATCTGAGGTGACTCCCATCAGACACAGGGAGAGTTCAGGGCTCTGGGCTACCACTGACCCTTGGGCTTGAGCCACGTGAGTGGGCTGTGCATTAGCTCTCTCCTGCTTCCCTTTCCCCTAAAACATCAGTGCCGGGGGATCCATACACTGTAGGGTCTCCCCACTCACATACACAGGCAGTTCATCTACCCACTTTCTTCCAACTCCTACCTAGTGATCTCAAGAGGGAAAATGCTTCCCTCTTTCTCTCTTCCTTCACTTTATTCCATTTGTCAGCAAAGCCCTAACCACATCTGATTAACTTAAACAGTGGGGCTAACAATGCCCCTAAAAGTCAAATTAACCATATTAAAAAAATCAGGACCATCACTCCCAAAGCCATCAGAATATCTAAAAGTCCCATCTAGAATTCTCAAAGTCTTCATCTGCCTCCACGCCTAATAAAACTGCTCACCCCACCACCAACATTCATGATAATTAAAAAGGAATTCTTATTTGGTTTTATAGTTTTTCTATTTAAGCACTGATGGTGAAAAAGCAGTGTTTCATGCTTACATTAATTCCAAATGGGCAGCATTTCAACTATATATGAAGTTAAACAAGTTTCAAGGATTAACCAAACCACATAGCCATATATAATGTTGTTTTTAATGAGAAAATGTATTCCCAGGTCCCATAACCACTTTATAATTGAACTTCTGGTATAGAAAGTTGGGCACTTTCTACCCAGTATCGCCTACACATGCGAAAAGCAAAGCTTGGGAACACTGACCACCATTGGCAATGAATAATTGCCATTGGCAATGAATAACAGCCTGAGCATCTAAAGAAGGACAGATTCTTCAAAAAATGGGCACTTCTAGAAGAAACGAGTTCTTCCAGAAATTCCCTTGAGATATTGATGCAACAAAAACTATTACGACAAAATTCCCTTTGTAGCATGTACGCATATGCCCAGGCGCATCCACATAGATGACCCTGTATACCTCCCAAAGATTTCCAAGATGTGGGAGTTGGAGCAGGTGTTAAAGCCCCATTCAGTACAACAGGTTCAAGTTCTGTTATATTGACAATTCTATGGGGTCGTAATATCCCTCCAGGGAAGTGATCCAGGCAATGGGGAAAGTTGTATTCTTTTTTTTTTTTTTTTTTTTCAGGCTCCTGGGAATATTTAAACCTCTTACCAAAAAAATACTGCTTGTACTTTTGATCATGAAAATGCAGTCATGCATCTGTATGACATTAAATTACTATTGATGGGTTACATAAAAAATGGGGGTGGAAGAGCAATGAATTAAGGGACAGGCGTCTCCAATTCCTGACCAGCCCTTCCACTAAGAGCTAAGTTGGTCACACATACCCTCTCTGAAACTCAGTCTGCTGCTCTGGGAAAGGGCAGGGGGGAGGCCAGATTCATGTCAAAGATTTCTCCATGCTGAACGCCCAAGAGTTTGCCCCTTAACCAGCCCCGGGTCACTCTAGGCTGTCATCGTGTCCATGCAGGCCCCCGGAGCACTGTCCCAAGGCTGGGAACCTCTGACCAGTTTCTTAGGCAAGAAGGGAACCCTTGCCACTTAGGCAAAGGTCTGCACCCTCTCACCTCACTCCTCCTTCTCCAGACATTTGGTGGCCTCCTGTGTATACAAACCCACAGAGTTTCGTGCTGCCGAAGATAAACAGAGTGTTGTTCCTACCCTGAAACTATGAGGGAACAGCTGATGGTATCATAACAAAAGGCAGAAAACTCGGGAAGCTTGTCCAAACCACACGGCAAATTCACGGCGTGATGTTCACCCCACTGCAGGGGGAGCTGAAGGTGGTTGCTGAGGTTGATGATTCTCCCAGTTCTCACCTCCCAGCTCTGTATTCCCGGAGGCCCAGATGGCATGCCCGGAGCGAGGGTGAGGATGGATTCTTCCTCCCGCTTCCACCCTCTTGGGGCACCTGGCCCTGGGCGGCCCCTAAGAATGTTTGCCGGCTGCGGCGTTGGCCACACAGTCAGAAAAAGCCCCTCCCAAGTACTGGTGTTCGTGGAACCGAAACGCAGCCTCCAGGATTACACAGGAAGAGAGGAGAGCTGTGTGAGGTGGTATGGATGGTGTGTTTGCGGTGGTTGGGGGCGGGGGGGGTCCTCTGCGAGACTGAGTTACGTTTTTACAATGCTAATAAGTTATGGACGTGTTTCTGCCACACACCAGGCCGTACCAAGATACACCAGGCCGTACCAAGATACACCAAGAACACAGAACTAGGCCTGCATCGGGGGCTGTAGAAAGGCCTCTCCCCTGAACTGTAAACCCCGAGAAGGCCACGGTTTTGTCTGTCGTATCCACTATCGTGGGCACAGCTTCAACTCCGAGAAGTCTTCAATAAATGTTTGTTACTTAACCAAAGAGCAAGGAGCCTTTGAGTGAGAGGAAGTTTATTTTAAATAGTGGATGGGGAGGATCAGGCCAGAGAAAAGGAGACCACTACAGTCCAGATTGAGGAGGAAGTGGAAGGAGGACGACTTTGCATGGCAGGTCAGCGTTGCCTTCCCAGAACTATAAACATTCATCCCGGAAATCTGGTGAGCCACCCAAAGCTCTAAATACATTATATAATTAGGGGGGTGGGGGTAAGCTATCAGCTCTCGGGGTGTGGCATAGTGGAATTTCCCATTTTCTGAAAAGGCCCAGCCTAGGAAAGGAGCCCCTCACTAGCTGGGGGCTGTCCAGTTCACTCTGGTTCTCCTTGGGGCAACTTCTGGCCAGGCCAAAGCTCTCATTCCCCCTGAGCCCGAGGCAGTGGAGGGCAGCAACAAGAGTCAGAGGAGAGGAGGAGAAGGCCAAAAAACTTCCCTTTATCCACTCCAAGCTCTCCCCTCCACCCCAATGTCTTGAGATCACCCTCCCCGGGGCCTACAGGGGGCAGGGGCAGAAGTCCCCCCCCTCCCCAACTCATCCATGGGTGATTCTCTCCTCTTTGGTTTGTTGCTAATTTCTGGAAAGAAGGTTCTGGGAGCTGTGATCGTCCTGTACCCTTAAAGACTTTCACACCAAGAGAGGTGCGGAAGTGCCGGGGTCAGATGGTGCCATTAACAGCAGCCAGGGTGGAATCCCGCTGAACTCCCAGCCTTGTGAATTTCACAGCCTGCGACGTCTGCTTGGTCCAGCCTTAGGGCCTCTCACACCTAGGTCCTGCTGGGAGGAGGCGGGGAGGGGTGTGAGGGGACATGTCTACTTGACTATCTCCCGACATTGGTGCCAGGGCCCAGTGGGGCAAACCACAGGCCTTTGAGGATTCAACGAGATGATGCATGGGCAGAACTCAGCGCGGCGCTTGGGAACCAGGCATGCATTCAACAAATATTTATTAGCAGTTGCTGTGTGCCAAGTACTGTTCTAGGTACTAGGGATACAACTGATCACAATAAAATCCTGTTCCTCAGGCAGTTCCATTCCATTAAGGATAAAACAACACACATCATGTACCATGGAAAAAATAAAGCAGGGTGAGGGGATGAGAGGCTTCCATCTAGGCTGGAGTATCAGGTAAGGCCTCCACGAAGGAGGCCACAGAGCAATAACCACCAGGACATCCAGAGGTAAGAGGGCCGAGTCTAGAGTGGGACACTCTCTAGAACTAGTAGCTGCTCCTTAACACAGAGTGGGAGGAGATGGGGAGGGGAGGGGTAGGTGGATTATCATTATCCGGAAAGACGGTTTGGTATAGTTTGAATGAACTTTCCAGAAGCCCTTCCCTCACCAGCTGCAAAGGAGTCATTGATTGTCCTAAAGTGCTGCCCATTAAAGATTGTTTCCAGATGCCTTAAACCAACATAGCAATCCCCTGTGTGTTGGGAGGGGAGGAGGCTCCTCCCCCAACAGCCAGTATTGCCCAGGTGCTGCCTCAGTTTCCCCAGGATGATCAGTCTTTAGGAGTCTCAAAGCCAAACCATTTGGATCAAGTTCTTGATTTGGCACTTAACTGACATGTGTCCTTGAGGAGGAAAATTCCTTCAACTCCGTGAGCCTGTGTTGTCCTCTGCAGTGTGGAGATTAGTCCTGGCGCCTACCCTGTGGAGCATCCATGAGGATAATGGAATATGATAACCCAGGAAAGCCCTTGGCATACAGCCTGGCACACAGAATGGCCTCAAAATGTTTGCTACAGACTCCAGGCCCCGCCCTGCCTCTCACGGGTGGATCAGACCCATGATCTTTTAACCTCTCTGGCGCCAAGGGGGCCGCAGCTGTGAGGCGTGAGGTTTTCCAGCTCCCATCCAAGAAGCTGAGATCCGAAGACCACCAATAGTACATCCCTGTCCTAGAGGAACAGGAAAATATATCAGGGAACCAGGCGGAGACCCTTACCCTTCCGGAAAGGCACTGACCCTCAAGAACATCAGCTGGTTTTGCCACCTAGATTCTATTCATGCTATTTTCAAGAAGAGTTCTCTGATTTCCCCTGGGGAACCTGGAATTGTTTAAGCCCCATTTTATGGATGAAAAAACTGAGGCTTAGTAAGATCAAATGTGCCCGAACACACACACGGCTGGTGCACAGTGGAATAGCTTGCTTTGCGTTACTCACGTGACCAGAGGAGCTGTAACATATAACTCACATAGCCTCCAGGACCTGAGCGGATTCTGTGTACCAGAGGAGGTCATGTTAGCAGTTACACCCCAATGTAGTTGAGTCCTGGCCCCTTTCTGCTCACGGGCACCTAACGCTACCCATCCTTTGTCCTTCTCTCACCCCCACCTCAGACACCTGTATAAAAAGCAACTCCCTGTTCCCTGTGTCCTGGTGCAAAGCACTCCCAGGGATGCCGGGGGAGTCTCCACCCTACCAGCTCAGCTCCCAGGGCGAAGCAAGGTCTCTCAGCTCCCGCTGCACCCTCACCGGCTGATCATGGTGTAGGCAGACTTACCAGGTTTCAGAGATGGTTGGTTTCTCTTCTTAGCTCCTTCCCACTTCCACTCCCACACCATGAGCTTCCTCTCAGTTCATCTTAGTCCATGGAGAAGTAAGGCCCTTTCTGGCTCTCTTCAGCGTGTGAAGTATAATCTCTTTAGTATCTCTCCACCCTTGGCTTGTGAGTCTCCAAAGGCATCTCCTACCCTCCTGACCACACCCTTATCAGCTCCTCCTGCCATCCCCTGATTCTGGAAAGTCACAATGATTCCATCCGGGACCCCATACTGTTCTCCCTTTACAAGCTCTTCCTCAGGTAAATCACTCCTCTCCTGATTCAGTGAGAGCTTCCTTGAGAATAGATTCTAACCAAATCTCGGGCCTCTTTTCAACGTCCCATTGAACTTCCACTTGGATATATATCCCTGTCACCCCAAAGCCTTCATGCTTGGAAGGGGCCCAAAACCTCCCTGGTGATCAGTTTTCTCTCCCAACCCCCTATGTCTATGGGCATGTCCGTCTGCTCTCAGTTTATGGGAGGAAAATCGCAGCCAGGACTCTGCCCTAACGGGTGATGCTGGCCTCCACTCTCTCCCTCCCCAGTTTCAAATGAGTTTTGTTTTTCAAATGAGTTATTTTGTAATGGGGTAGCAAATGACCACTCTGTAGCAATCCAAAAATCTCAGTGGCTTCACACAGTATGGGTGTACTTCTCACTCTTGTTCCAGACCAGTGAGAAACTAAGGGTGACGAACTCTGCTCCACACAGCAATCCGGGGTCCCAAGCCCCTTCACCCTAGTGGCTCTATCACCTCCTATGTCCTTGGAGTCCTCCGCTGCATCCTCAGCACCCAGCTAGCAAATCAAAGACAAGAGGGAGTGTAATTGCTCATAGGAAATGCTGTACGGGCCAAGCCTCGAGGTAGTATATGGCACTCTTACCCACATTCCATTGGTCAGAACTCACCCACATCCCCACCTAATTGCAAGAGAGACTGGGAATGTAGTCTAGCCATGTGCCCAGGAGGAAAGAAAGTGGGGTTGAGGAACACACAGCAATAACCTGAAACTAAGGATTCTCAGCCTACAGTGCTCAGTCTGCAGCCTAACTCCCCATGAAGTCCCGTACCCTGAAACATTTCAGCCTTCTGTCCAACCACGCAGCCCAACCTCAGCTGTTCAACTGACTTCTGAGTATCAGCTTAATGACATTGACCACCTATACAACCGCTAGCCTTCATTCATTCAACAAACATTTATTGAGCACCTAGCGTGTGCTAGTCACGGTGCTCTATGACAGAGACCCTTACCACCTCAAGCCCAAACTACCATGACTGCTGCCGAATACCTCTCCTTGGATTCCCTCCCTCCAACATACACTGCACACCGTCTCCACTTTATTTAATCTTAGTGGGAAAACAAAACACGTTCTGCCAGTCATGGATTCAGGAAACTCTTTTATCACTGTTCACTGCCTATAAAATTCAATTCCATACAATAAACATCATTTTAGCATCTGCTGTGCACCAGATTCTGGGACCACCACAGTGAGAAAGCTGGGTCCTTTCCCTCAAGGACCTGGCTTCCCATCCCTAAGAGGAAGTAGACAAATTAGAAGCAAGGAAACGAAAGAGGCCCCATCTTTTGACCAAGGGAAGTTGACATCCATTGTTTCCACCTACGCAGTAACCATTCCCCTTTACTCTGGCAACAGCACTCTGCTCTTCCACTGGGGAATCTCTCAGTGTGGGTTCCTGCAAGAGCAGACTCTGGGCTAGTGGATTCAGGGTGAGTGGTTTACATCGGAGGTGATCTCAGGAAAGACCAGCAGGGAAGTAGGAAAGTGAGGCGGGAAAGGGAAAGAATTCAACAAAGAGCAAGCTTACTAGCATTCAAGTGACTGCTCTGGGTAACTGGAACTGAATCCCACTGGGGAACTCTGAGAAACATTATAGAACAAGAACCTCAGAGTTTTCCCACCCAAGAGATAAGAGGGCTGGAGTCTGTATGCGCCAATTCCATCAACCTCTGGTGGAGGACTGCTCTTAGGAAAGGTTCATTCCCTGGCACTTTTGGCCAGTCTTGAATGTGTAGAGGTGGGCTCTGGTGGTCCTGGAAAGCCCCCAGGCAAAGAGAAGCAGGTGTTAGATGGAAATCGAGCCAACATCCACTAAAATGGGAAGGGCTAAGGAAATAAGGATGACGCACCAACAGCATCTGCCACAGCAACCATCCTTCCCCATGGTCATGGGCCCTCTTGGGCCATGTCACTGGTCAGTGAGAGACCCCCTATTCCCCTGGTCAGAGTTCTAGTTCTGATGGGGGTATGGAGTGGCTCATGACCGAGGAGAGCCAATCAACAAGACTCAGCCCTGAGAATTCTGAGAATCCTGCTAGAAACATTGAGCAAGAGATTGCTGAAGCAAGATGATGTAAGCCTGGAGTTGCCAGGAACCGCCACATGGAGAAGGCCTGCTGGAAAGTGAAACCAACACAGATGAACCCAGAGCTGAATCCTCACAACAGCTGAGCACCTGGATCTAGCCGTGTCTCAAACTCATGCCTTGGGCTTTTTAATGAGATGAACCAATAAATTCCCTTTCTCTTAAGTTAATTTGAAGTGGATTTTTATCACTGGAAACAAAGTAGTCCTGATTAATACATGGAGCAATCAAGATTCTCCAAAACGTGGTCCTAGTTCAAGGTTCTCTTGTTACCTCCCACAATTCTTCTACTCACCCCTGCACTGCTTCTAGGCTCATAACTGACCATTCCTCCAGTGGATTGTGTTGACATACACACACCGCACCTACTCCAAGCAACCTTCACCTCATGCCCACACTCCAGGACTGTCTGTCTAAATCCCACCCATTGTTCAAGGCCAAATTCCTGTCCTGCCCTCTCCAAAAAGCCATCCTGACCATCCAAACTACAGCTCTCCTCTGAGCAACGTGACTGCCATTGTCTGCACCATTCATTTGGTGCTTTTCATAACACGGCTACTGCTATAAGGTTGACGTGAGTATATGTTTGCCTGGCTCCCCAGGAAGACCAGCAGCCATGTGTTTAACCCTTTGCGTCTTTCAGAATGCCCACAATGGACTAGTATTGTAGTATGCAAAACAATACCCTGGTGACTCAACTGTCTTTTTGGAAGCATCTTAAAAATAAATGAATGGTGATGACAGTTGGTTGTGTGAAGAATCTAGAACACAAGCATTTCTTACTTCTCCATTTTGCCTAGGACCAACTGAGCGCAATTCTACTGAGGGAGGCCCACCAGAGAATCCATTGCTTCACCCACACCGCGGGGCACTTTCTTCACACTGCCTTTTCCTGAGTAGCCCGGGCCACAGCTCACAGACCCCCTGCAGCCAATCTCCATCATTCCTTACTTCCTGAAAGGCTTGGCATAATCTCTTCGTGTTTTAAGGATATTCACGTCAATCGTGTGTGCGCGTGTGTAGACATTTCCCAGCTTCCCTTGCTGCTGGGTACACACATGTGGCTTACATTTTGCCACTTAGCTGTACACCCTTGAGACTTTGATTTGGAACAGGAGGGATGCAGGCACGTATTGTGTGGGTCCAGCAGGTGGCAGGAATGGCAGATTTGCCAGGTGGGAGGCAGCAGGGGCAGCAAGTCCCTGCCAACCCAATCCTGCGGCGTGGCTCTGGGAGGTGTTTGTAGAGGTTCGGCCTGGAACCTGCCCCTCCGCGGCTCTTGTTAGAATTCTGCGAGCCTCGCAATGTCCTCAGTGAAATCCCTTCCTGCCTGAGAGCCGCTGCGGTGAACTCTGTCGTCCGCAACTGTGCTCTCTAACCGCTGCAGCTATCCCCACCACCCATGTATGAATCAAAGCTATGTGGCCTCATCTGGCTAGCAGCCAGCTTCAGTTCTTCCAGAGGTCAAAATCCCTGGAGCTTCTGGATTTATCTGCTATTTCACTCTTGGAAAGAAGGGAAGGGGGTGAGCAGCAAAACCAGATGGCCCTGGAAAATCTGCCCAGGTTCCTGGCATTCCGGAGGTTTTTCCTAGTCTGATTGGGGATTCTCCCGTTCACCCAAAAGGTGACTTTTAGTTGACTGGAAGGTTTAACTAAATAAATGTAAGATCACTTTGTGTCTCCTCCAGATTTTTATAACCCCAGAAATTCAAGAGTTTAAAAAAAAAAGAGACAAAACCCCACCTCTCCCAGTGTGAGGTCTGACTACAGACCAAGTTCCTCTGGTTCAGGTTCCTCTTGTTGGCTTCTGACTCAGCTAATTTTCCCCTTCTTGGGCCTCTTGAAGACCTTTCTCAGCTCTCTCACCCCTGCTCCCGCATGGCTGCCTAAATCATATGTTCCCCCTGGAGCGCCTGGTAACTTCCCAATAAAACTCGACCATGTCTGCGAAGTCCGGGAGTCTGGGGCTGGGCTTGGGCTGGTCTTCATCCTTCGTAGATGCCTTTTCTCTCCCATGTGACCCGGAATCCTAAGGAAAACCTTTCCTCCCCCTGCTTCACACTCTCTACTCCAACTGGCTGCAGACTAGGCCAAGAATTCCCCAAATCAGCAAGATGGGCTGCCTGTCCAATCTTTATGGCCTCTTTGAGGGTAACCAGCCATGGGGATTTCTTGATTCTTCTAGTGCAGAACCATGTGCAGGCATGGGGCCACCAAAGATGCTCCACAGAAATTCTTGCCATCAGCCTCCTAGACATTCATTCATTAACATGTATTCCTTGGAGAAACTGTTCTGGACTGAAACCCTAGAAGAGGGCAGGCTGGGGATGGCTTGCCAGGGTCTGTCACAGATAGGCTTCTGTCGACAACTCCTGGCCACAGATAGGCTTCTGTCAACAACTCCTAGCCAACAGCTTAAGGGGAAACAAGGTCTTAGGAGGCCCCCACCCTGCTGTCTGATCATGTGACACCGCCCCCCCCCCCTGGCTTCATTACAAGGACGCGCTGTTCCTCCTGGAGAGATGGCTCTATTGGGGAAGTGACTGTGTCATATCTGGGACAGGAAAAAAGCTATTTCAAGTCATGAAGTAATCACTCGCTCAGTTAGTGCAGCCTTTTCAGGAACTGCCTGGACAGTGGAGAAAGACCAGTACTGAGGGAGGGTAACCAAAAGCCAATGTTACTATGGCAAAGGCAGACCACCCGGAAGGGAGAAGAGGGGCTGGGGTTGCCTACATCACTCTTCCACTGAGACACATTTCTGGATAGCCACGAAGTGATGACAGGTGGAATCAATACACATGACCCCCAAACTGAGATGCAGAGGCCTCTCCACACTTCTAGGCACAAGGAAGAATGGGAACATCCTCCGGTTTCAAAAGCACACTGAGCAACAGGATGGTACCTGAGAGCTGGGAAGATCTCTCCTGGACTGGGTAGCATCCCCCGTGTGTAATGAGAGATCTAAGAAGGCTCACTGGTATATTTCCTTCAGGAATCCTGGGATTTAGACCCAAAACTTATCATTTCCTCACCACGAGGATAGGAGGAGGGAAATATGGGTTACATTCAGAAAGCTCATGGACCCACACATAATGACCAGTCAGTGGAAACGAGAAGGGGGAAAGGCTTTATTTCTGGAAAGATGATCTATGTTTTCATTGTCATGCATTTGCCTGAACAATGTAGGTGTTCAACACATATTTATTGGATGAAGGGGTTCATGTTTATATGTAGAATTTTTACGTTATTCCACATTCTCAATTGCCTCAAGAACAGAGACCATATGTATGTTTGAGTCTCAGAGAGGTAGAAAGATTCTGAGTCTAGATTTTGCTTCTCAACCATCAATTAATCAGTCATGTTAACTTGCTTTATTTGCCTGACAAATAAAAAAGAGAAGCAATGAAAGGGAGAAGGGTGATTTACTACAAGTTTGTAGAGTTCTGGGTTTACCTCCAGGAAGCCCTGGCCTCACCCAAGAGGTGTCTACATTATCAGGCAAAATCGAAGAAAAATAACATTACTCTCAGAAATTCTAGGACGACTGCTATTTTGAGCATCTAGCTTGGAGATGCATGCTTGCTACTGCTTTGTATTCTGTGCCCATGACAGACATCACTAATCAATCATTATAACCCTATACCTAGAGTCCTTCTAAACATTGCATTCCAGGCAGCCACTACCAATCAACTATAATTCACACAGGAAAAGAAATCAACTTGTCATCCTTGCTTTGTGATACTTTTATCACATGATGGTCTGTGATACCTTTATATCCTAAATCTATCTGGAAATTCTCACAATACTCTTTATAATAACAGTGAACACTAAAATTACAGAATTATAGATCTGAAAGGGACCTTAGAGATCATTTAGTTTAATTCCAAATACAAGATGAGCCAGGAGCATCTTATAGTGCAAATTGGGACACTGAAGTCTAGAGAGGTTAAGCAACTTGCCCAAGCTCAGAGCATTAGCTAATGCCATTAACAATCCCTTACGTCTGTATAGGGCTTCAGAGATGAAACAGTCCTTTTACCTGAAACATCTCGTGTGATCCTTAATTCATTCATCCCATAAGTATTTATTAAACTCCTACGGTGTTTCATGTACAGTGCTGGAGATTAGGAAATCAGCAGTTAGTAAAGAAAAAGAAAAAAAAGGTTTGATTCCTTTGTTCCAATTAGGTAGGGACCCTTAAAATAACCCCCTGATCTGGGCAAGACAGACACTAATCTCAATTTTTTAGGTACGGGGAGGATGACAGTTAAGAGAGAACATGACACTGACTCAAAAAAAAAATGGTGGCTCTGGAATTCATAAGATCCCTCAAGTTGCCACTTTTGAATGACATCACTACTGTGGAACATGCAGGGACCAACTTTGCAGACCCATCAATCATTTCTTAATCCACTCGCCCCCACCCCCTCGTTTCAGAATGCACAGGGTATGAAGAAATGTTCCTGGATCTACCTCTCTGTTCAGGAAAGGGCGGTGAATTCTCCCACCTGTTTAAACCATTTCAAAGGGGCTTTTTCTGCAGACCTGCGACCTCTGGCCCTGTAGCCCACACAGAGAGGCAAGAAGAGCACAGACACGGGAAAGCAGAGTCCTGGATCCAATTACCTCTCCCTCCCCTTTATGGCTCTAACCATCTAGTTCATCTTGAACAAGTCATATCGCCTCTCTAGGCCTCAGTTTCCCCATCTATAAGGGACATTGAGCCACAAGATCTCCAAGTCTCCTTCCCCCTGACATTTGACGAGTCTGCCTATGCAAGGAAGAGATACTCAGCCATACTTCACCTCCTCCTTTGACTAGACATTGTCTGTCACAGCTGTCTCTGCAGCCCAGACCCACCGAACAAACAGCAGCTCCAGGAAAGGTAGCGTGGTCCAGCGAAGCCCGAAGTCCCCAGATGTAATCATGGGTCCAATTCCTCCTCCACATGTCATGGTTTCTTCTTCCCTCACATGAAATAATGAGATGATCAAAGGTGAAGCCTCATGTGGAAATGCTTTGAAAATATTAAGATGCACCCATCAAGAAGTGGGGGAAAAAGAACTGACCTAAGTAACTTTGGAAAGCAGTGTTTCAACAGGAATCTGTAAAGCTAAAGACAAAAGGAACTATACAAAAACACTGTATTCTCATTAAAAATTTCTTTCATAGGGATATGGACCAGCAATTCTGAAACTACATGCAAAGTAAGGTTGAACAAATAAGTGTATAAATTGTAGACAACGGGAGCCAGGTTTGGTAGTGTCAGAGAAAGGAGGGACAGTGAGGAAAGGCAGAAGGCCGGGACAAACCCGGTGTTGCTGGATTCGAGTCAGGGATACCAGTGTGAACTCCTTTTTATTTAAGGATACCTAGAGACAGGTGTAGAAATATAGATATGTGCATACACATTGGCCACTCTACATACAGACGCTTCCTAGCTGTGTCCACTGAGAGGGCAGAGAGCAATGACCCAGGAGCAAAGAGCACACCCAGCACTCAGAACTTGGTTTCCAAAGACCACCTTCCAATAATGGAACCAGGGCTCCCTGGAGAAAGAACTGATGCTAAGGCAGGGAAGAGACAGATGAGGCTGCAGCACTGTAGAGTGTCAGAAATAAGATAATGAAAAAAATGGGGGGCACATGAAAAAGACACAGGAGCCAACCTGAGAGAGATCCCAATGACCAAAGCTGGAACAATTTGAGCAACGATTTGAAAAAGGATTGCATTATAACTCAAATAATGAAATAAATATCCCTGAGTCCATACTGATATAAATAAAGAAGTGAATGAATAAATAAATTACGGAGATGAGACAAATCTTCTCTATAGAATAATTCCCAATTATATACATAGATTCTCCCTCCTCCAGGGAGCAGAGCTTCATTTCCCTCCCTTGCAGTAGGAATTGGACTTAGTGATTCACTTCCAATCAGTAGAGTGTAGAAAGGGGAAAATGATCATTTTACAGTGGAGAAAACTGGCAGAGCCACCTTACCCATGTGATCAAGGTTAACCTCACCACTAATTAGTCATGTTGATATCATGTACTTCCTGATATAGCATGAAAAGGAAGGGCACTTCACCCCTGCGGTATTCTTTCAGAAAATCCATAGCTCTGGTCTAACCATGAGAAAACTTCAGGCGAGCCTAAATTGAGGGACATTCAATAAAAATACCTGAAAATGTCAAGGTCGTGAAAAAATAAGGAACAACAGAGAAACGTTCACAGATCACAGGAGACACGGTGTGATACCCTATCCGGAAACAGAAAAAGGACATGAGTGGGAAACCTGGGGGAATCCAAATAAAATCTGTATTTTAGTAAATGGTATCACACCAATGTTAAGTTCTCAGTAAAGTCACCCAGGGAAATGCTCTCTGTAAGACAGGATCGTTGCACCTGCATTTAGAGGTAAGGCTGGAATTCTAGACCACTAACTACAGGGTGCTGCAGGTGTTACAGTGGCCGGGGACCAGTTATGTCACTGTGCGAAACGAATTCAAGGAGCCAACCAGGGTAAGGGGAGAGAGGCCCGGCTCCAGCCGGCAACAACGAGGGTGGGGCGTGGAAAGCTGCTCTGAGGCCGCCAAAGGCTGGCTGATTTCTCGGTGCCATTAATAGGCTTCCTGCAAGAAACCACTTCTGTTCCCTCACTCCGTTCTTACCTCTAGGCAAAGTCATTCTCTGGGAAGCTGTTTCTCTGAAAGGCGCCTGCTTTGTGGTCAGAATCTATTGTCAGGGAGCGAGATCGTTCCTTCTCCCACGCGAATGCCAGGCAGGGGATGGTGCCAAATGGTCACAGGACCCTCATTTTCTGCAACAGTGATTGCTTTGTGTAAAGGGGGCAGGATGCCAGGGCAACTGCTGGGGACACTGTCTGCTGCCCAGCATTGCAGGGCCCCAAGTGTTTGGGGAATTTCAGACTGAGGCCAGGGGAAGAAAGAGAACTTCCCCCACGTGATCCCCGCCATCTTCTGGAAGTCCTTGGCCGGGAAATTATGGTGAGACACGGCTCGTTCCTGATGCACAGATGCAGTGGGGACACCAGCGGCAGATGAGCAGAGCCCCTCCAGAAGGGGCAATGTTTAAAGCTAAGGGTCCTCTAGAAGGGGTTACCAGAGTAGCCCAGCTTTTCAGAGAGAGGGGTTAACTCATTTAACCGTTTAACTTTGGTAATTTGGTTTTGATAGAGATCTTGTTAAAGCTTGTTACTCACTCCCCCTGCTCTGTTAAGAGCTTGCAAAATATAAATTAACCTTTCCTGGGTAGTTCAAGGTCACTATGATGAACATCAGTTATGCCACGGGCTGAGACACAGAAGTGCATTCAGTGTTTGGGACATTTGCTGAATGGGTGGTGATCTCAGCAATGGCCCTGAAATGTGCTTTTCTGAAAGAATCCCTGACATCAGCTTGTTTTTGCTTCAGAAAAGCGCAGTGCCATGTTCCCTCTTCTTCACAAAGGCAAAACAGAACATTGGCCCCAGAAGCTGTGTGACCCTGGCCAAGTGATGTCATCTCTTAGTGGCTCAGATTCTTCATCTATAAAATCAGCAATAATGTCGTGAAATTAGATTGCGCATGTTTAGAACATGCATGAGATGCAATAGAACAATGCTAAGAACGGTGCCCACCAAGCACGTAAGGAGAGTTCTATGTGTTCCTTATTACTATTCCCCGCTGAAGACAAATCCCCAGATCTGGTTTATTCGGTCTCCGTCCTTTTGCAGTGTGCTCACCAACATCCGCTAGCTGATGGGAAGCCACACCCCTGAGACCCTGCCCTGGCTTCATGTGGCCACCAGCCACTGTGCCGATTCTAATCAATGCGGCTCACCTCCAGCCCGGGCCTTGTCTAGTAAGAAAGGGCAGAGATTTCCCTGGGTCAGGGTCCTCACTGGACCACAGGCCTCTTGCACCCCATCCCACGACGTCTCAGAAGGAAGCGCCCTACCAGTGTGCGCTCAGGGCAGCCGCAACAGGCCGACTGGCCATTAAGTAACTGGGGCGTCTGGGAGGGGAACAGAGTCACTGGTCTCCTCGGGCGCTTCCACCCCAGATTGGAGGATGAGTGCTTGGCTGAGAGGGAACTAGGAAGCCCCCCCCCCCCCGCGCCCCCGGGAGCGGGAGCAGGGCCCAGGACTTCATCAGGTTCTGGGGGCGCTGTGGGGGGGGGGCAGGCTTGGAGCGGCTCAGAGCAGTCGGGTTCCCGGCTGGCCAGCCCGCATCGCCCGTTCCGCCAAAGCCCTCAAGGAAGGCACCCTCGGGCCTCGACGATCGCCTTTCCACCGGTGATATCAGCCGCAGCGCTTCCAGCTGGGAGGAGGGCAGGCAGGACCGCACCCCGCCGCAGCCGCGCCCTGCGCCCTGGGCCGGCCCCTGCCCCCCGCCCCGGGGGCTCCACACTCTCCCCGCGATTCACCGATCTCCCGAAACGCCAGGACCGGCTACTTCCCCAGGTCATGCCCCTGCTGCTCCCCCCCTAGCAGGGGCGCGGGCGGCCACAGCCAGGGAGGCCGCTCTCCACCCGCAGGGCGCTGGCGCGCGGTTTCGGCCAGATCCCGGGCACAGAGGAGCCCTGCGCAGACCCAGGACCGGGGAGACTGGTGCCCCGCAGTCCCTCTCCCACGCGAGGACCAACCCCTTCGTTTCTGCGGCCTGCTTTCTCCCTTGCTTTGGCGGAGGCCGTCCCGCCGACGCCACCCGCTCGGCACCTGCTGGAGGCTGCCCCGGCCTTACAGCGGAGCCCTGCCCCTCAGTCCCCAGCATAACCCTCCCTCCTTATCAGCACGCACAAACCTGCACACCTGCCCCTACCCTCGCTCCACCGACAGTGACTCACTGAAGGGGTGAGCAAGAGGTCAGGCAGGTTTGGGGGGAGCCCCGCTCCTGGAAGCCTGGAGGGGGCAGAGGCAGTGCCCCTGACCACACCTGGCAGGCTGCGCCTGTTCGAGATTATTTTTGCTCTCCTCTTCCTCTTTTCCTTTCTCCGTATCAGCCTCTTTCCTCCCACCTCCTGCTCTCTCTGGTCCCTGCTCCATCCCTTCTTCTGCTACTTTCTCTCTTTTGGGTGGTTGCCTCCAGCCGGCCAGGGACACCCAGGAGGGCTGAAGGGCTGAGAGGGCTCCCTTGCCCCCCACCCCCAGCTTCTCCTGGCCTAAATTCCCTCTAGTTCCTTCTCCACTTGGCTTGTCCCGTGTGGTCTTGTTAAGGGAATCTGGTCTATAGCAACCTGAACATCCAGAATCTCTACCTGAAATGCACTTCTGTACCGTCCTAGGATTTTCTGGCAAACACCGCCCCCAAGGTTTTCAAAATGCCAACTTATGAATTAATGTGCATTTTGTTGGGTGTGATAATGAGAAGGCAGTTATATTTTTAAGTCCTTATCTACTAGAGATATATTCTTTGAAGAATTCGCAGACGAAATGCTGCAACGGGAGAGGAGCAGGCTGGCGGGGGCATGGACAGGAGGGGCAGGAGGGAATCCTGCCTCCGTCTGAAGTTCTCTGGGAGTCACTGATGGGCGTCTGGGGGGCTATTATACCCCACTGTCGCCTTTCTCCATAATAGAAAGTTAAAAAATAGTGCTCTGGCAATCAAAAGAGAGATAAATGAGTAAATAAAGATTGGCAGAATGTTAATAATTATTGAAGCTGGGTGATGAATACATGTGGGTTCTTTGTATTATTTTCTGTTTTTTTATATATATACTTGAAAACTTCTAGGGTAAAAAAAAAAAAGCTCAAAAAGTTTAAAAGATGTCACTTTAGGGGCTTCTAGGTGGCTGAGTCGGCTAAGCACCTCCCTTCGGCTCAGGTCCTGATCCCAGGGCCCTGGGACTGAGTCTTGCATTGGGCTCCCTGCTCAGTGGGAAGCCTGTTTCTTCCTCTCCCTCTGCCTGCCGCTCCCCCGCTTGTGCTCTCCCTCTCTCTGTCAAATAAATAAATAAAATCTTAAAAAAAAAAAAAATGTCACCTTATCATGGACTCTTCAACTGTGTAAATCTGCTCTCCTGCACAGAGTGTGCACTGCCTACATGTTGGTGACAGGTTTTCCTCAAAGGCTCCAAGTGCAGCTGCTGCCTCCTCTCTCAGACCAGCACACTGAAATGCTCCAAGGACTTTTCTTGGCTGGGCAGTGCTGCTTTTACATCTCTGTGCCTTTGCTCATGCCATTCTCTCCATGTGAACCGCCCTTCCCTGACACACCTGCCCCTCACTCAGCCCTGGTCCCTCTCCCATCAGACTTTCTCTGACACTCCCAGGCTTTGTGCCCCCACTGAACCTTTGCCTCTGTGTCATACCATTCACCTTGAATTCCAATATTTGTTTATATGCCTGGCCCCCACCTTAAACTAGATTCTTAGCTACTCAAGAGCAGAGATAATGGGGCGCCTGGGTGGCTCAGATGGTTAAGCGTCTGCCTTCGGCTCGGGTCATGATCCCAGAGTCCTGGGATCGAGCCCCGCATCGGGCTCCCTGCTCAAGTGGGGAGCCTGCTTCTCCCTCTCCCTCTGCCATTCTCTCCACTTGTGCTCTCTGGCTCTATCTCTCTGTCAAATAAATAAAAAAAAAAAAAAAAAAAAGAGCAGAGATAATTTTTCATTCAACGTTCCATTGTCATGACTTCAAATACCATCTATGTATTCATGACTCCCAAATTAATGTCACAAGCCAGACTCTCCTAAGCACCAGAGCCATAGATGCAGATTTCAATGTCCCCTGAACCTCTCCCCTTGGATGTTCTAGACCCCTAAAATTCAGTGAATCCAAAACTGAACGTGTTGTCTTTCCCCTAAACTTACTCCTGCTGTTATTCTTAGCAGGTGAACAGATCCACTCTCCATCCAGTTGCTGAACCCACACATCTGAGCCTCACCCTGCATGTCTCCTCTCCTTCACCCCTCCTGTTGATTCCACATCCCACACAGTTGCTGGATGTGCCCACCTCTGCCATCCTCACAGACCCTTCCTTCCTTGAGGAGCATCATCTCTCACCTGGTCAATGCAAAAGCTTGCTAAATGTCCTCTACTCATGCTCCCTCCACCCAGTCTCCACAGAAAGCCTGATCTTTCTAAGATAATCTTTCTGAAATGCCAATGTAATTCTATTATGCCCTAGTAAAATTCTTCTGTGCCTCCCTAAAGTCCAAATTCCTCAGCATGTAACATGGCTTGCAAGGCCCTTAGTGACCGCTCTCAGCTTATCTCCCTGCAATGTCCCTCCCCACCCCTGCCCACCAGCCCCCAGGACACACACACGATAGGCCCCGCCCCTCAGAACAGTGGGCAGTCTCCCAAGGGGTTATGCCCTCTCTGTGTGGCCCAGGCAGCCTCCCTCAGCAAATATTACCCATGCTCCCCTACACTTCTAGCCCGGCCGCAAGGCCGTGGAGCCACGTGACCAGTTCTGGCCAATGGGTTGAGAGCAGAAGTGATGCTCTCTCTCCCAGGCTAAAGCCGCTCACCGCCAGTGCACCTCCCTGCTCTCTCTCCTTGTCTTCCTGGCCATATATCGAGATGATGGAGTCTCGAGATGGAAGTATCCTGGATCACTGACTTCCCCCACACCCCCATGGAGGCCAGTTGCTCTGAACTCCAATCCAACTTTGCTTGAGTGAGAAATAAGCTTTCCTTGTGTTCAGTGACTTGGAGTTCGCGATGTTTTCTCCTCCTGCAGCATCATCTACCGTAGCCCCTCCAGATCTTTCCACATGCTCTCCCCTCTGCCCGTAAGGATTTCCCATACTGGCTCTCTACCCCTCACCTCCACACCTGGCCAACTTCTATTTTTCTATCAGGCTTAGCTTAACTGTCATTCTTCCTGGACTTCCAAGTCTCAGTATAGGACTCTAAGAACTTGCTTCCCACCCTATGAAATGGCACTTTGTTTTTTTGTTTTTTGAAGATTTTATTTATTTTGACAGAGAGAGGGAACACAAGCAGGGGGCGGGCAGAGGGAGAGGGAGAAGCAGGCTCCCCGCTGAGCAGGGAGCCTGATGCGGGGCTCGATCCAGGACCCCGGGGGATCATGAACTGAGCTGAAGGCAGAGGCTTAGGACCCCAGGATCATGACCTGAGCTGAAGGCAGAGGCTTAACGACTGAGCCTCGCAGGCGCCCTGAAATGGCACCTTGCACCGTAGGTTGTAACTAGCCGTTCATTTGCTTCTTGTTCCCCCGCAGCTCAACGAAGCTAGGGCCCACGCCTGTCTTGGCCCCAGCTCTCTCCCCAGCACCTGATACAGGGCCTGCATGTAGGATATTGAGCGAATATTCACCCAGTAGTAAACTTCGTATTCATGGGACCGAGTCCATAGTTCAATAAATATTTGTTAAATGAATGAATGAGTGACTTTGCAGCTCCTAAAATCAAATAAAAAAAGGGGGGGGGGGAATTCTAAAAAGCAGCCCAGGACTCATAAACAGCCATGAATTATGCAACTGTGCTCGCAGAAGACTATAGATAGACAAATTAGCAGGGTTGCCCTACACCAAAGGTCAACTACTTTAATGAGTCTTTAGTCCCTCTCCTAATAGTAAACTATTGGAAATAACTGAGGGACTGGGAGGGTAGGAAGTTCCCCTTTTTAGTGACTTATACTCAGCTGGGGAAGCTAAACACGACATTGAGAATCTACAGCCAGGTCCTTCCTCGGCCCCTCCCTCACTTCCTTCGTGTTTAACTTTTCCTCCGGCTTACCTACTGGGACCGCAGGAGGACTTGCTCCGGGCTTAAACACAGAAGCCATGTAAATAAGGGAAGCATCTGAAGCTCTGGGGCCATTTAAGGCCACAGCTGTCCCGCAAAGCCACAGGCGCTGCTGTGGAGTCAGGCGGCTGGGAGGGCCAAGAAGGGGGGCGGAGGGGCCCCTCTCCTTAGCTGCCGATGCCTGGGGTGGCGCTCAGGCCCTTCAGCTCCTCCATTTGTCATTCTCAGCAGAGCCAAGAGCTCAGGTCTCTGGAGACCCGGACAGAGTGCTGCAATTTTTCCCAAGGGTTTTGGCTCAATCTGGGTGAAACCTTGAGAAATCAGCAGGGAAAGAGCCATCAATCAGATGCAATTCAAGGCAGCAAAGATTTATTGGGCATGCACATACATGAGCCCCTGGAAGGAATACTAAAGAAATCTCTGTCCCAGATGGCGCCCTCAAGGGTCTGAGCCCCGTGAAAAAACACCAGAGTGAAGCATGTGAGAAAAAAAAACGAGAGGACGGTACAAGGCGGTGTATAATCAAGTGCTACATTACGCGGGTCGGGCTTTACAAGGATCAAAAAGGCAAAAGAGTCATGTGACCAGGAGAAAGCAAGGAGGACCTCACTGTAATACTTGACGTTGGATAGCTGCTCTGCACCAAGCAGCACATAGATTAGTGCTTAGTCTTTACAAACCTCGTGACATCGGCCCAGAGAAGCTCAATAACTTGCCCAAGGTGACAGAGCTGGTGAATGGCAGAAGCGGGGTTCTAACTCATGTCTAACCTCAGAGCCTGTCCAGACCCCCTCATATATATGGCCTCATAAAGGGTATTGCTTATTATGACCTAGACCTTGAGCCAACACCTTCACACATACTGTTTTTCTTCGCCACACTGCCCCGGGGAGGGAGGTCTTACAACTTGCAATTGACACTTGGCAAAACTGAGGCTCAGAAAAGTTAATGTGCCATGGGGAAGGGGGGAAATTGGGAGACCCCCTAATTGCCGTACCATTCAAGCTAATTCAGGTAACCTGTGCATTTTCATTGTCCCTTGCCGCTGATTTTTATTTGAGCCACAAAGATTTCAGAGACACAAAGGTGCTATTTTAGGAGTTGGGCACATTTAGATACTGTAGATTACCTGTTTTTCAGAGACAAATTGATAAGCAGTCTTTTTACAGCTCAGCATTTCCCTAGGAAGTAAGCACAGCCTCGTGAGGACTCACTACTGACCACGGGTATATCCCCACCAGCTCGACATTGGCTACTATCACCATGAAGCATCGCGGGTGAACTTTTTAAAAAACTTTTTCTGTGCTTTTGCAGTTTCTTCACGTTTTCCAATTGCCATCAACTTTCGTTAATCATTTCAAACACCCCTATATCCTGGGCACATTGCTAACCCTTCTTTCCACACCAATCCCATTTTGTGGATGAGGAAACTGAGGGCCAGGGAGGATGTTACTCACTCCAGATCATACAACTAGTCAGTTGCAGAGCCAGATTTCCTGCCTCCAAGACCAGAACCTGTTTTTACATCATTCTCAGTGAAAACTCTCACCTGAGAAGGCAGTAAGGCGTCTCTTAAATCAATTTTTGAAAAACTTTCAAACCTGTAAATGGGCACTTTCTTCATACAAAGATACAGAAACACGTATTTGTCCATCTCATTGACAACCTTTGTAACTTTTGACAAGTAACATAATCTCTCTGGGCCTCAAGCTTCTCATCTCTATTTTTTATTATTTTTTTAAGATTTTATTTATTTATTTGAGAGAGAGAGAATGAGAGAGAGCATGAGAGGGAGGAGGGTCAGAGGGAGAAGCAGACTCCCTGCTGAGCAGGGAGCCCGACGCGGGGCTCGATCCCGGGACTCCAGGATCATGACCTGAGCCGAAGGCAGCCGCTTAACCAACTGAGCCACCCAGGTGCCCCAAGCTTCTCATCTCTAAAACATGAGGAAGATAGCTTCTGTATCATAGAACCGTTCTGAGGACTAAGTGGGACAGTGTATGTAAGACACCTAATATCATGCCTGGCATATGATAGGCATTAAATAAATGATATTTATTAGCAGTGGCAATATTTGTTTATTGACTACTGTTTTCCAAGCCTTATGCTGTGTATTATAAAATAGTATATATAATAAGAATCTGACATCATATGTGGAAAATACATGTACATATATATAATACATACACACACACACACACACACACACATATATATATATATGAATGATCGGAGTATACAGAAAACAGTCTAGAGTGACATAAACCAAAAATATTAACAGTGATTATAGGAGGCTTTCATTTCCTTCTGCACCTTTATGTATTTCCCCAATTTTTCTATAAAAACCATGGATGGATTATTTTTGTAATCAAAATAAAGAAAATCTTGGGAAATCCATTTGAAATGCATTTCATTTTGGAATGAGAGGAATGCTTTATTTCAAAGAAGCAATAAAAGTTTAAAACCTTTTAAAAGGTGCACTAGCTTAATAGCCCCGGGAGGGAAGAAGTAGCTTTTCCTGCAAAGCTGAGCAAACCCAGCTGACTTCACAGGCAGTTGCTGTGACACCTGGTTCTAGAACAAGGACCTTAGGATTGGAAAGGGAAGACTTTTCAGTGGCAACAGCCCATCTGGCGGCTCCAGTCTCAGTTGTAGTTGTTCTGAGGCCAAGCCCCGCTAGGACTCAGAGCCCTCCTGCATCTCATCACACCTTCACCGTGACATATGCATCCTTCCCGAGTAGAGACCCCACACGGATGCAGGTGCAGCTACAAGTGGCTGCCCGCAGCTCTCCCCACCTGGGAAGGCAGATCCAGCTGCGAAGCCAGGACCCACCTGGGCCGGCTGGACAGCAGTGTCCAGGGACTCAAGGGGTGGCATCTGGGGAGGGAAGCAGAGAGAAGAGGAAGTGGTAGAGCAGCGCTTGGGGGAGGGGCAGAGTGCTTCTGCTTCCCAAGGAATTTCCCATCCAGTCCTCACCATGGACTCGGGGGGTCGTTGGGAAGTCCGTCTTGCAAGACTTGCTCAAGTCCACGGCTAGTGTGAGGAGAGAAGCTACCCTGCGTGCATGCGTGCATGCGCTTTATTTCAGACGGCCCCAGAGCAAATGTTGCAGGAGGGGTGAGGACCGTGGCCAATCAGAGAGCTGAGCTAAAACAGGGCCAGCTTTTCAGCTCCAGGGGCTGTGCCATGCCTGAGTGCAGGCCCGCGGTGGCCGGGTCTTCTGACTGTCTTGTGAAATGTCTCCGCGTCTGAATGTTGGATTCATCTTCAAAGTAAAATCAAATGAAGGCATTTGCAGGTCAGCCAGACACCCCCCACCCCGAAGGCTGAGTGTGACCAACCAACCTGAGCCCTCGGCCTCACGAGTTGCCTGGGTCAGAGTCGGGCTGCCCAGCCTGTCCAGCAGTGTGTCTTCTGCATGCTGCCTGGAAGTGTCATGGATTTCAGGCTCCCCTGGAGAAGAGCTGATGCTTCCCATCGGGCCGGGGAGGTAACCCCAGAGAAATAAGAAAAGGGGATGATGACAGGTCCAAGAAGAACATGGCCTAGGTCCAAATTAAACAGGAGAGCTGAGCGCCGGATTGGTATCAAGTTCTCTCTGACCACAGACCCTTTATTCTGGTAGGTAGGCTGAGTCCATCAGCAGACATTGCTTCGGTGATGACTATACATTCACTTATACCGGGCAAGACCCTGGGGATAAAGTTAGGAACAGAAAAGGAAAAATCCTGCTCCAAAAAGTTTACAGTGGAGAGAAAGGAGGCAGAAAATAACCAAGTACATACGCCCTCAGGGCAGAAAGACCCAGGAAGAAAAGGGGTTTTTTTGTTTTGTTTTGCTGTTGTTGTTGTTGTTTTAGATTTTATTTATTTAATCGACAGAGAGAGACACAGCGAGAGAGGGAACACAAGCAGGGGGAGTGAGAGAGGGAGAAGCAGGCTTCCAGCCGTGCAGGGAGCCAGATGCGGGGCTCGATCCCAGGACCCTGGGATCATGACATGAGCCGAAGGCAGACACTTAACCTACTGAGTCACCTAGGCGCCCCCCAGGAAGAAAAGTTAAGCGGGCTAAGGAAGCCAGGGCACATGGACCCAAAGGCCTCTCTGATAAGGTGAGGTTTGGACAGAGACCTGACTTGACTGATAAGCCATGTGGATTTCTGGGTACAAGCAGTTCGGGAACAGTAGGTGCAAAGGCCATGAGGCAGGAGGACACATGACGCGGGAAGAGCCATGAGTCAGTGTGCCTGGAGCGGAAAGGAGAGTAGGGGGAGATGAGGTCAGAAGAGGTAAGCAGAGGTGAGCAGGGAGGAGAGGGCTCCGTTATGTAGGACCATGTCGGCCATTGTCAGGACAGGTTCTACGGATAAGACAATAATGGGAGCTGCCCTCAGCCCTCAAGGGACTTACAGCTTGACTCTGGGACCGCTGTATCCCACCCCCAGCCCCTTGTAAGTACTTGTCATCCTGAATTCTCCTCATACCCCCATCGGTCTCAGAGCCATCTGGCTGCAGGTGGGACCCTTCAGGGATTCGATTCTGCGGTCACTCCAGGTGTGGGTGCCCAGCAAGTGACTCAGACCTTGCAGAGCCCCACATCAGAGTCAGGCTAATGCCCTTGCTGAGCAGGCCTCAATCCCCTGATCTTGAACCCAAATAGCCTTCCCCAGACCCCAGAGGCTGTAGCGTGACAGGACTCAAGCAAAGCTCCTCTGAAGAGACCACTAACACCTGCCCTTTGGCTAACAATGACCTCTAATGGGCCCCAGGGGCCCCAGAGTGGGGACAGCAAGGATTTTCCCCCAGCTGCAGAACGTCCTTTTCTGGGTCTCTTGAAATTCACCCTGTGGTGACACAGCCAGCGCCGGGCGGTGACTAACCCGGGTTTGAGGTGAGTCTTTCCATGATGGGGCAATGAAGCTTTGGAAAAAGCCCCCTGCTGCAGGGGTTTTCCTTCTCCTGTGTGCGCTGGCTCATCCTGAAGTCACAGAATTCTTACCTTCCTCTTCCCCATTTTCTGAAGCCCATACATATCCTGTTCCTGTGGGAAAAGGAGAGGGGCAGCTCCTGCAAGCTCCAGAATCCAGCTCTTCATCACTCTGCTCTGCCGCCCCTGAGCACTTGCTCGCCTCCCGCCTTCTCAGGGGCTAGAGCTTCAAGGCCTGTCACCACGGCAAGTGCCCATATCCTAGGGGCCCACACTCCAGTGGGTGGAGGACAGACAAACTGACACTCGCAGTGCAACACGGCATGCATCCTAACAGAGATCAGTCCCGGGCCCTGGCGGGGGGGTAGGGGTTGGAGACTGGGACAGATGAGGAAAGGCTGCCCAGAGCTGGGGGCAGGGAGTCTAGAATTAGACACTGAGTTGATGAGAAACAGGCATAGGACAGTGAACAGACAGATGGAACAGCATGTGCAAAGACATGAGAAAAGGAGGTGCATTCAAGCTCTTATGAGCGGATGTTGGCGTGGCGGACTATATTCTTGTTTACATTTCCACACTCTGATGAACTCAGGCAGGACAATGGGACTTCCTTGGCCACTGAAATTTGAGCAGCAGTGACACCCATTCATTCCCAGACAGAAATGCATGGTTCAAGAGCCAGTGTCCTCTTTCTCTACCCCTGCAATCGTGGAACCCTGTCAACATAGAGCTTCTCCCAGCCTGGATCCCTGAGTGACTACAATGAATAGACCCCCCTGCTGGTCTGAATGGCCACGTACCATGAGCAAGAAATGAACCCGATGGCTCATTTGTTACTGCAGCACAAGCTAGCCTGTTCCTCACTGGTACTATTGACCTGGCTCCAGAGGGCTCATATTGGGGGGGGGGGGGGGGGTCAGGAGACGAGCCTGCATGTGTATGCGACCAGCTAGACACCCTATTATTCTTTCTCCAGATCTTAGCTAGCAGCACAGGCTGTATGTGAGTGGATTAGAATCCTAGCTTTGTCATTTACTAGTTCTGAGAGTTTGGGAAGTGCTGTTAAATCCTTTGAGCCCAAGTTTATCCATCTATAAACTGAGAATAATGAAAATAATATTACCTACTTCACAGGGCTGCTGGGTTTCCTGAGTAAATCAGTGCTGGATCTTCCCTCTCCCCACTTATGACCCTTTCACAGCCTGGTCCCAGTCACAAGGGTACATATTTAAAATGCAAATTCCTCACCCCCACCCTAGACCTGCTGAGTCTGAATCTCTGCAGGTGAGGCCCAGAAACCTGTGCTTTTAGTAAGCCCTCCACGTAGTGTTTTTTGCATGTTAGAGTTTAGGAAGCACTGCCCTTAAAGTTTTGATAGACAGTCAAAACCTCTACCCTAAGGAAGGATCATTGCTTGGAGGCTGGCTTGGTCTGAATCCAAGAATCTTCAGCCTGCTGCTGATCAGGTGGCCACAGTGCCTTGCACAAAAGCCAGAGGCTTAGAAGCTCCGTATTACTTAGAGAGCAGGTAACCTCACTTGGAGCCCGCTCAGTGTGTACGACTCCAGCATTAGCCAGCCCTCTGCAGCCAGCCTCGATCTGTGCTGAGCTTTTTAGGAGGTGTTCTTCTCCAAGGGAGACCCTTCAGCAATGCACCTCTCCCCACCCCTGCCCACCCCAGCCTGGCCTAGGGATCCTGGGCATGTGGTACCAGTCCCTTTTCCTTCAGGACAAGGCTGATTCTTAAGAGAATCAGGTAAGATCGAGACCAGGAAGAGGGCTGCAAAACTAGGCCTTCTGAGTGAATAGAGCTGCCCAAAGGCTGCCGAGGAGAGAGATGCTTGAAGCTCCCTGTAGTAGTGCCCAGACCAGGCCCAGCTGCCCTCCTTGCCAGCAGCTTCCTCCCAACACATACCACCGCCATACAGCTCTCTTCCTAAACATTGCTCCAAATCACACATATGCTCAAGAGCACACCATGGCTCCCTATGGCTTCCTGCCCATGGAATCAGGTGTTAACTTCTTGCTCTGGCTTCAGACCCTTCCAAGTCATATGGCATCGTGCCTTTCCAGTCCTTTCTCCCACTACTTTCCCAACCTACTAAGTTCTCTCTTCCCTCCCTTACCACTGTAACCCACCTGGGAGGGGAGTTCAGACCAACCACCCGTAGCAGATGCTGCCGGGGCCCCAGCCAGACCTCCCTTCCTAGGCTGGCACATCCATTCCCTAACACCAGGTACAAAAGACCGGCCCTCTTGCCTCAAGGAAGGTCAGACCTGCATAGTATCCACGCTTTGAGGCTCTCCATGGCACCAGGCTGAGGTTATACATCAGTTGAACCTCATCTTTGTGTGACCTCTTCCCTTCTCCCATCCTGTTTTTCTCACTTCCTCACAGACTTTGTCTCCAGACAGACCCCCCTCATAAATCACTTGCACAAGAATTTATGTCTTGGGCTTTGCTTCCAGGAAGCCTGAGCTACGACTCCCATGTCATTTGTGAAGTTTCCTGGAGGCAATGATAGCTTCTGACACCTCCAGGCAGCCTATGCCAGAGGTCACGGAACAGAAAGGCTCACGGGCCAAATGAAGGTGCTTGAATCTCGGCATTTATTTAATCAAGTTAGAACACACACTGGAAAGAAGCAAGGCAAAGAGACAGGACAGGTGAACACCCGTAGGATAAGTGCCAGCAGGTAGAAGGATCACCCTAGCTGAATCCTGGGTCACACAACATTCTACCTCTTGTTCTCTCTCCGCCACAGCAGCTTTCTCTCCTGCTGGTGTGGCTGCAGAGGTCAGCGTTGAGGGCAAGCCAAGGCGACCGGCTGGAGGGGGGGCCTGAAGTTCACACACAAACCGCCTCTATGGGGAAGACTCGGGGCCAAGTGCACCTGTTCACACTGCAGCACCCCAGTGAATCTCCTGAGCGGCTGCAGGTTTTATCTGTGTTTCTTGGGGTGTCACCACTGAGTGGCCAACATAGGAGTGACGTTGCTTCAATCTAGAGAAGACATGATCCACGCCTTATAAATATTTAAGGTTTACTTGGTCTTCTTACTCCTTGTCTATAAGTAACGTTCTCATTTGATCTATATTCAACCCATATATGTTCTCTTTATTCTACTGTCTAAAAAATCTCATAAGCTACTTGCTTCTATACTTAATTTATCTCATTTTCTAGAGCAAAATTGAATATTCATAAATAACATGGCAAACAAGACAGTTGCCTTTTCCTGAGTTACCATCTCCTCCTACCCACTGGTCTCCAGAGCTTTGTGTCAACCCAAATATAAAACCACAACCTTCAGTAACAGGACTAGAACTCAACTCAAGTTCTGAGAACTAGTCTGTCTGGTTCTAAATCCACTGTACTGGGGAACGTGTTGTTTGCTAATATGACTTATCTCCCCTGCACATGGTAGGGACCTGACTTCTCTCTCTCTCTCACACACACACACACACACACACCATGCTTGCCCGTGGTGGGCCCTTGAATGATGCTGTGGGATTCAGCTGAATCCATCAGCATTTTAGAGAAAGCACAGCCAGTTTGCTTTCCTGCGTCACCATCACTTGGCTTAAAAAGCCAGAGGACAGAAACAAGCTTCCCCCTCCAGCAAAGCTATGAGCAGGGTATGTGCTAAATCCTGGTTTTCATTTGCCAGATTCAGCCTGTGAATACCAGTGTCCTGATAGCTCTCCAGATTCAAGAAAGCAAACTCCTGCCCCCATGTGACTATAAAACCAGGAGCCTCCATCCCTTTCCAACTGGTCCACCCATCACAGCACTAAAAACTGAGTTTTTGTATGTGAAAAGTGCTTGCCAGATTCCCAGAACAGCTGTGGCAGGAAATTGAATAACAAGGTAAAAGTGTAACCCTGTACTACACCCTGAACATTGGAGGGGAGAGGCTGGTACAGTCCATTAAGAAAGAAAAATCTTACTGTTGACCAGTCAAGCTCATACACAGAGCTCTACTTGAGGTTCAAGTCACCAAGTCCAACCCAGAACTGGAGACGAGGATTGGAGAAGGATTCCCCTGCTCCACATAACAACCCTTCAGCTCCACAAAACATGTGTGGTCATTCTAGCCATTCTGCACTGCCCCGTATGGTCACCCTTTCCCAGTTAGTAAGAAAACCTCTTCACACACTTTCTCTTCTTTTCTCTATCACTTAGGATGCTTTTGGATGAGGATGAGGGTGAAGATAACAGCTAACATTTATTGAGTAGGTTGTGTTCCTGAGAAGAAACTCAAGAGACCAGCATGCATGATGTGCTGTTGGGATTAACATCCACAGAAAGGGAGAAAAAAGAAGCAGAATTGGGCAGAGGGAGAAGTTGAGCTGAGATGGAAGCCCAACAAAGACGTCCATCAACCCCAGGGAGAGTTCCAGAACTAGTGTGACCTTTCAGAGTGGTCCTGAGTTGAGGCAAGGGGTCCAGCACTTATAGTTCCTCATAGATCAGTTGTGGGATGTAGACTGTTCCCAGAAAGAGACCCTGGCCTTGGGGCAACATGGTCATCTTCCCCTGGGGCAATACTTGTAAAGCACTCCCTGTGGCTGGGAGAAATAAGGCATTCCCAAAGCATGGGGTGGGTGGCACATCAGAGCCCCTGCATCATGCCCAGTCTTGTCCCACACCCTTCACATTCTCTCATTTAATCCTCACAACAATCCTACGAGGTAGGCACTAGAATTATCCCCTTTTTGTGTGCGGAAACTGATGCACAGAGAGGTTTAGTAACTCGCCTGATGTCACACAGCCACAGAGTTGTGGAGCCAGGATTTAAACCTAGGCAGACTGATTCTGGTGATCATCAGCCCACCACTCTTCCCATGCTAGTAAAAGAGAAGCCAACAAAAACTGGACAGGGATGTTTTTCCCCCAAAACATGTAGAAGAATATCTAGCACATAATAAGCACTCAAAATGTTTTTGAATGAATGAATTGGTTCACAAAGGGGAAAATCCAATGCTATGTGTTTCAAGAGCAACTGGGAGTCTGGCTCCACTTCTCTGCTCTTCCATGTGTTGGCTTTGTCCTCAGGATGGCTTCCATGGAGGTCACAAGATGGACCCAGGGTTACCTGTCTCCACCAGGAGGGGAGAGAACTTCACTTCTCTATCCATCAGAAGACTCAAGTGTCACACTTTGAACTTCACAATCTGAACTGATCACAGAGGTAAAAGGATTAAGATAATGCTGATTGTTAGGACAGTCAGGAACCTCCTTGACATCCCACCCAAACCCAGAAGGCAAATATGAGTGCTGGTAGGAAGTGGGGAGAAGAGAAATGGATACTGAGTAGGTAATCAATGAACAACCACTGACCCTTTATCCATGGGCCCCCAAGCTCTTGAACCCTTTGCTCCCCTCCCCAGGGTCTAGCTTCACCTACTCCTCATCCCCTGCCTAAATGTCCCTTGTCTACCTCTATTCTGCAGCTGAGGGTTTGGGGACATGGGCTACCCTTAGATCCTGTGCGAGAAGGGGAACAAGAAGAAAGCAGTCCACTGAGAGTGGGGTCTAGGCTTGGGATGTTTAAGATAATTCTTTACACAATTAGATTAACCACTTTGCAGAGCCTCAGATAAGCCCCTGTGGCCACACTATGTAAAATATGCCATTCCCTCTCTGCTTTCCCTGCCTTATTTTCTTCATAGCCCTTATCTCTGTCTAGACTTCTATTGTGTTTATATTTATTCAGTTGTTTGATGTCTTTTTTCTCCACTGGAATAGATGCTCCACAAAAGCAACTACTTCATCTCATTCATCCCTGAGTTTTTGTCACCTAAAACAGTGCCCGGCACAAAACAGGTCCTCAGTAGACATTTGTTGGGTGGATGACTGGATAACCAGTGCCCTTGTGTTGCTATGGTAACAGGCTTGGTCCCCTCCTCCACTTTGAATAGCATTACCAAAGACCTTTTTCTGTTATTCCCAACTTCAAAGTGACAAGGCACCAGGAAGACAATTAAAGAAAGACAAAAGATGGAATGCCATCCTATCTCAAATAAATCACAGTCTGTCCTCACATGCCAGAGAATATCTGATCCATAGATACTGGTCATCTCTAGGTAGCCCGCGGTTTCAGAGGAAACAAATCAATAAAACCATTTTGTCTGTACAGATTTCACAAGCGTGAAGTGTAAGATTTTGACAACAGTCCTTTTCAATTCTTAATAATCATTAAATTGATAGAAATCACACACGCACTACAAGGCCAGCAACGGCTGGCTTGCCTCGGCTAACGTTTAATTAGAGGGTGCTGACTATCTCAGCCAACACGTGTTCACAGGGTTCACAGGCTTGCCACCCACAGAATAAGGAGGATAATTCTATCACCTTCCACATGGTGATCTGGGAGCACCAGTTAGGGGCGCCTGGGTGGCTCAGTCAGTTAAGCGTCTGCCTTCAGCTCAGGTCGTGATCCCAGAGTCCTGGGATCGAGCCCCGCATCGGGCTCCCTGCTCAGCGGGAAGCCTGCTTCTCCCTCTCCTCCCCACTCCTGCTAGCTCTTGCTATCTCTGTCTCTCTCTCAAATAAATAAAATCTTTTTAAAAAAGAAAGAAGAAAAAAAAAAAAGACCACAGAATTTGAAGCCAATCTCCCTGGGTTCCAACCCAGCTCCACCTTTTACTGTTGGGTAAGTTGATTGATCCTTCTGTGCCTCCACTTCCTTATTCATAAACTGAGGATACTGTCAGTGGCCACTACACAGGACTGTTGCAAAGATGAATGAGTTATTACATGGGAAGCACGAGAGGAGCGCGTGGCTCAGAGCGAGCACATGTAAGCGTTGGCTGTTGGAATGTCTGGTCTTCAGTGTTGAAGAAATCAGTCATCAGGCAAGTCTCCTTCACTTCCACAACCCACTCATACACATGTAATACACGCACAACACACGTAACACATCCACAACACATACAACATACAACACAGAGAGAATAAAACATACAAGACGCACAACACACACACACACACGCATACATAACACAGCCAAGCATTTTCATACTCTGTACTTGGTGGTTTCATCCAACTTTAGAGCCAGATCCCTGCTAAGACACTCATGGTATTCATCGCTCTTCCCCACTGCATGTCAATGGGACATCATGCAATGTCATGATAAAGCAATTTACCAACTGCTCATTCAAATTGCTCCCAGAGCGAAATAGTCATTACCAATTGTGTTTCAGAAGCTTCTCAGCAATAGTGTCTTCGCCAGTGTAGTGTGGTGTTCTGGTGCAGAGCTCTGGAGTGAGACCTGAGCTCAAATCCTGACGTTACTACTTACCAACTGTGTGACTAGGGGTGAGCTGCTAAACTGCTCTGGCTGTAATATTATTCTCATTTTACGGACGAGGAAACCAAGAACCAGAAAGAACAAACTGCTAAACATGACCCTCATGTGGTTATCCACAAAGATTTACCTTGCATGGTCGTCATAAGAAATGAAAAGATAGGGTACGTATCTAGACGAGGGCTTGGCACATGCTAATAGATGCTAACATAACATGTTGGGTAAGTGGTGGTGGTGCTGATGAATTTCTTTGAGTATTTCTTCTAGTGGAAAAAAAAAAGTCTCTTTGACTAAATCGTTAACCATTAATGAAACTGATGGTGACTTGAGTTCCACCAGCACATTTGGGTTCCAGATCCCATAAACTTTGACCCAGCAACGTGTTGTAACTATACCATTTCCCTTCGTGAAATTTGAGAGGTGATGTTTTGACATTGTTTCATTTCGTTTCATTTCCTCCTGATGGGTGGGCTTAACTTGTTTCTCAATTTAGGCAAAGCAAAAGGGAGAAGTATTTTAAATCGCTGTGATAGCCCAAGTCGGTCCTACCTTCTGGTCCCGGAGAAGGAGCCCCAAGTTCTTTTCTCCTCTCCTACAGTATTTGGGCTTTTTCCAGTTCCTGCGATTGCCAAATATCATCCTTTCCTTTGTTTCGCCCCTCCTTCATCTTGCCCCCAGCATTTGGGTGCCTTAACAAGGAGTTTTGAAATAATATCTTACCCATATTTCACGTTCTTGTGGTGCCTTTCTGTTCACTCGGTGCTTGCACGTCCATTCCTCATTCCTGGCTGAGGGAAGACGTCCGTCCTCCCTATGATGGCACAGCTAAGGCTCACAGAGGTGAACCAGCAAGCCCTGGGCGTCAGCCGTCAAACAAACACCACGGTCTCCTGGTACAACAAGAAGGCAGCCTTTAACTGAGACACTTGAAATTGCGGTAAAATCTGGGGCGCCTGGGTAGCTCAGTCGGCTAAGCGTCTGCTCAGGTCATGATCCCAGAGTCCTGGGATCGAGCCCCGCATCGGGCTCCCTGCTCAGCGGGGAGTCTGCCTCTCCCTCTCCCACTCCCCCTGCTTGTGTTCCCTCTCTCACTGTGTCTCTCTCTGTCAAATAAATAAATAAAATTTTAAAAATAAATAAATAAATAAATAAAAATCGTGGTAAAATCTACATAACACAGAATGTACCATTTTAATCATTGTCAAGTATACAGTTGAGTGGTGTTAAGCACATTCACGTTGTTGGGCAGCCCTCACCACCATCCATCTCCGGAACTATTTTCATCTTGCCAAACTGAAGCTCTGGACCCATTAAACATCACTCCCTCCTTCCCTTCCCCAGCCCCTGGGAACCACCTTTCCACCTTCTGTCTCTACAGTGTGACTGCTCTGGGGACCCCACATAGGAGGACTCACACAGTGGTTGTCCTTTGGCATGGCAGACGCTTTGGCAGCGAGATTGCTAGAGGACGTACCATGATTCTTTCCTCCACGGCATTTGTTTTGCTAATATGGCACATTAGCCAGAAAGAATGTCTATTTTTTTTTTTTTTTTGGTCAAGTGTCAGACTATTAATTATCCAGATGCTCACAGGCCAGAACACTGAGCATAGACAAGCCTCTCTTTCTGCCACCTAATGACACAAGTGTGACCACACCAGCCACATCTGCAATGCCTCTGAGGGCAGGAAGGTGCCTATTCTTTACCCTAAAGTAACCTATCCTCACGGACACCAGCACCTCGCAGGCCCTGCCCTGCAAAGCAGATGTTTTCTAACGTTTTGTTTTACGCTGAATGCTGTTCGTTCCTCTTGCCCTCCAAGTAATTACTTGACTTGTGGACATCAGCAAAAAGAAAAGAGAGGAGAGAGGAGAGGAGAGGAGGGCAGGGGAGAGGAGAGGAGGGCAGGGGAGGGAAGGGGAGGGGAGAAGAGAAAAAAGAAGAGAGGAAAGAAAAGGAAAGGAAGAAAAGAGAAGACAAGAGAAGAGAAGAGAAGAAAAGAAGAGAAAAGAAAAAAGAAAAGATGAGAAAAGAAAAAGAGCTTCTGGAGAAAGACTAGGCATTTTCATGTTCCACCCCTGACAGTCCCAAAGACCCCCTCTCATCCACTGGCCTGTGTGTCGTCGTTGTTGTTGTTGTTGTTTTGGTTTGGTTTTTTTTGTTTTAAAGAACTCTGTGATCTGCTTCAATTCATGTTTTGCCAAGAAAGCTAACACAGCTGCAAATCCTTTCTGCCCGGAATGCCTTCCAGCCTTCCCAGAGGCCTCTCCGCTCGTTCGGTGGCCACTTCCCTCCCTCCCGGGCTGGCCAGCCTCTCCCAGCCCACTGCCCCCCACCCGCACACCCCCGCCCCGCCGTCCACCGGCTCCTGCGAGAAGGCACCACTCAGAGTGGCCGTGCCTTCTCTGTGGGTTTCCATTTCTTACTGGGAGAAGCGCAGGCCCCCTCGGGCACCGCAGCCCCCCTCCGTAGGCTTCCCCCTCAGAAAACTGGCTCTGCTGCCCGCTGGTAAACGGGCTGGCTGTCACCATGACAACTGCCTGGCCCAGAGCCTGGATGACGCCAGGCCTGACTCCCCTCCCAGCCTCACCCAAATCTGTTTGTTCAAGTTCCAGCTGCATTTGTTGGGCTTCGTTTTGCTTGTCAGTTTGAGGCAGCTCCGCTGCTGATTGGCTGCCGGGGACTGGGCTTAGACTCCCTGGGATACCGACCGGGAAGTCAGCTCCCTGCCCGGGCAGGAATTTCCTGACGCCCTGGGGTATTTCCCCATCACAGGAAGGAGAGCTACAAGAGCCTTTCAGGCGAGGCAGAGCCCATAGGAAGCCAAGGCATCAGATCATCCCTGAGTGCTTTGATCCCTCTGGCGACGTCAGACTTCAAGCAACGACGCTCTCACTAACCCGCCTTGGCTCTGTGACGCTACACTCTCGACTAAGCCAGCTTGTTGTTTGATAAAACTAAAGAAGCAATGCACCATGTTGACAGAACAGTGCAGCTGTGCATTAACATCAAAATAAATAAAACCAGGGGCGCCTGGGTGGCTCAGTCCATTCAGCGTCTGCCTTCGGCTCAGGTCATGACCCCAGCATCCTGGGATCGAGCCCCCGCGTCCTGCTCCCAGTCCTGCTCCCGGCTCAGCAGGAAGCCTGCTTCTCCCTCTCCCTCTGCTGCTCCCCTCTGCTTGCTGTCTCTCCTGCTCTCTCTCTCTCTCTCAAATAAATAAAATCGTTAAAAAACAGTAAATAAATAAATAAATAAATAAATAAATAAATAAAACCAGGAAGAAGAAGAAACATGTGGATTTTTGAGGAACAGTTTAAGTGAATGTAGCAATAAACATCCAAGTGAATTTTCACCTCAACATTTGGTGTGGTTTTGCTTCTGTTATTTGGATAACTGTAGAAGCAGGAATCTGGAGCATCGTTTGTGACCAATTTGAAAACACACTGTCTTGCCTTTTGTCATATCATCAGGTTTTTCTCTCCCAAATAACTCATTTTGGGAATTTGCTTGGCCTCTAGGGCTCCTGAGTTTACCCCAGATTCTCTGATTTGTGATATACAAGGGGCTTCTTGAATGTCACCCTTTGAAGCTGTCAGGAGCCCAGCTCCTCATCTATAAAATGGGAGTAAATTATGCCAACCAGCCCAGCTGTAGAGTACTTAGCTTAGTCTTGGCACTTACTGAGCTACTATCATCATCAACTCCTACCAATGCCTGTTTTCTGAGGATCCTGACACTCTTTATAAAAATTACATCATTGATTCAACAAATATGTATTTAATAAATATTTACTAAGCCTCAATTGGCCAGGCACTCTGCTAGCCACAAGTGATAAAGTGATAGAAACAGACACAGTTCCAGCCCCTTGGTAGCTTCTGGACTAGTGAGGGTGACAGGCACAAAAATAACCACACAAAATGTAAAATTACATCTGTGTCCTCTGAGTAAAGCCATCTTAGACCCTCCAGACCAGCCTATCTCCCAGCTGAATAACACAGAGGACATCAGCCTTTGCCATATTGAGCAGAAGAATTTCCTGGCCAATGCCTGTCTTAATTCCTAACTCACAAAATCATGACATATAATAAACTGGTTGCTGTTTTAAGCACTGCTCTCCCAAAAAATAAATTATCTGTATTAAGTGCCTACAGCATTAAAAGAACATGAAATGGAGGAACTAAACTGCATTTTACCCACTTTTCCTAGTTATAATACAAGAGTTAATGTAAGAATTTAGAATGATTTGGTCACCTAAATCCCAGAGTTTAGAGCAAAACCCAGAGATGGAAATTCTCAATCCGCAATCCTGCAGAAATATCCCGGTGGTTCCTTATACCAAATCTTGTTTCGCTGAACAGCGCCCTCTCCTGGCCAGGGTCCCTTTCTCCAGTCAGCTATTTGCTCCTTGGGGCTTTAAAGGAATTTATTTGTAGACCAGGATGTCCACTCCTTCATCAAAGGTGTGCTGAGCACCCAGGCCCCCACAGGCTCCCCACTCTTATAGAACTGACAGTCATTTGAACTTCCTGACATTTCTGAGAGTGTAGGGCAAACTTCAGAACTCCTACTTGATGGATAAGATCTTAACTGAGAAAAAAAAAAAAGATCTTAACTGAGTCAGGGACGACAGATAAAACTTTGTTACGTTATTGATAATTTGGGACCAGATCTTAGGGCACAAGGAAACAAAAAACCGCCCCTGAGCATGAGATTGGTCCCAAATTCCTCATTATTCGTAGCCACACCCTGCCTCATCACCCTCTACTTCTTAACCTTGAGTTCCCTCCTGCTTGGGAAATCTCCCCATGGTCCCCTGAACCAAGGGCCCCCACCTCTCCATCTCTGTGGCCTCAGGTGCCTTTTCCAGCCATTTCATCTCTGCAGTGATTTCTCCAAAGCCAGCCTCGATTCTCCCTCTTCCCAAAGACCCTACAGCCTTCCCTGAACATCTTGTCCCTTAGTATCCCTGCTACCGTAATGTACATTTGGGAACAGATATCCAGGCAGGTACTTCGATGTACATCCTGTCACATCAAGGGCACAGTCTTTGGAGGGATCAGACTGACCTGGAGTTCAAATCCCAGATCTGCCACCCACTAGGCTGTGATGTGAGGAAAGTCACGTCACCTTCTCACTCTGATTTTCTTGGGGGCACAACATGGGCAGTAACACCTACCTAAAAAGGTTGTTCCGAAACTTAAACAATATGTTTCAAGCACTTGGCACAGAGTAAACACTCAGTATTTTGTATAAGCCCTTTAACGTGTCCAATCTGGGCACCTGCGTTAAAAGCAATCTGGCCCTCGAGGCGTGTCCTACAGCCTTGGGCGTGTGGGTAGAGAGATAGAACCCAGGCACCGCGCAGAGAACAGGGCTGATACAAACAGCCTGGTGCCTAAGGCCCACAATATTTTCACAAATCCACGGAAATGGTTTAATTTCTTTTGAAAATCAGAAGAAAAAAATTAACTTTTACATCGAAAAATGACAATATAGGGGCGCCAAATAAGCGTCTGCCTTCAGCTCAGGTCATGATCCCGGGGTCCTGGGATCGAGCCCCGCATCGGGCTCCCTGCTCAGCGGGGAGCCTGCTTCTCCCTCTCCCACTCCCCCTGCTTGTGTTCCCTCTCTCGCTGTGTCTCTCTCTGTCAAATAAATAAATAAAATCTTTTAAAAAAATAAAAAATAAAAATGACAATATATTATATATGTTAACATATTTATCTTTATACCAAAATAATCATAAAATACAATTTTCAATTAATTTTTATAGAGGAAGGAGCCCACAGAGGCCAAAACGCCTAGGCTTCATGCAAGTCATTACGCATCCCTGATGAAGAAAGGCCTCTGCTATTTAAAAAAAAAAAAAAAAAAAAAAGGAAAAGCAAACCGTGGTGAAAGAAGGAAGTCGTTCACTAGCTGAGTGTCAGGGCCCCTCCCAGCCCTAACATCCTTCAGTTCAGGGCATTCCTTTTGCCTCAGCATGGCAGGATCCTTTACAGAGTGCTTTCTTTCTTGCTTTCTTTCTTTTTTAAGATTTATTTATTTATTTTTTGAGAGAGAGAGCATGAGCGGGAGGGGCAGAGAGAGAGGGAGAGAGAATCTCCAGCGGACTCCGGACTGAGCTAGGAGCCCCACGTGGGGCTTGATCCCCTGACCCTGAGATCAGGACCTGAGCCGAAACCAAGAGTCGGTCACGCCACCTAGGTGCCCCCAGAGTGCATTCTTAAGAATACATTTCCTAATACTTTCAGAATCTGTGTGCCACTCTGCTTTTAGCAGAAGATTTTGTCCCCCAAGAATTTGGCGTGACTTAACAAAATCCGTGTAGGCGCTCTTTATCTACTTGGTCAAGGATTGCCATGCCCTTCAGTGGCCGACAGAGGGCGAAGCGACCCAACCTTAAGGGTGAGCATCCCAGTGACGCCAGGAATAGAAAGCCTCCTTGTTCAACCACAGGCGCCTGACCTGGGAGCTTGCTAGAGATGCAGAATCTTGGACCCAACCCTAGGGAGGATCCTAGACCCCCGCGATCACAATTCCCATGTTAAGAAGATCCCCAGGTAATTGATATACAACATCAGGTTTAAGAGGCACTGATTTCAAGTTTCTAGTCTGAGAAAGGAAAGCCCACTTGCTCAAGGGAAAGGAGGAGGGGAGAGGAACTGGCTAAGGCATCCCTCTCAGCCCCCAAATCTCCTGTTCCTTCAGCCAATCAGCCAGCGCCAATCAAGATGAGACTGAACCACAGGAGGGATGTAAAAGCATTTTACAGGTCACAAAGCAACTGGTTTCTTCTTCCATTTCAATAAATACTTATTGAGTGCCTACTATGTCCTGGGCATCAGGGATACAATTGTGAGCAAAAAACAGACCCTGTTCCTACCCTGGTGGAGCTTTCAGCCTAGTGGGGACACCAAGGGAGAACCATCACACACGTAACTACAGACCTTGATGTTGCCATGTGGGTACAGAGGCCATGAGCCAGTCACAGGAGGGACGGGAGCTGGTTTATACCAGATGGTCAGGGAAGGCCTCTCTGAGGAAGTGAGCTTTAAGCTTGTGATCTGATGCTGCCTAAAAGTTAGCCAGGCGGGACGCCTGGGTGCCTCAGTCGGTTAAGCGTCTGCTTTCAGCTCTGGTCATGATCCCAGAGTCCTGGGATCGAGCCCCACATCGAGCTCCTTGTTTGGCAGGGAGACTGCTTCTCCCTCTCCCTCTGCCTGCCGCTCCCTCTGCTTGTGCTCGCTCTCTCTGTCTCTGACAAATTAATGAGTAAAATCTTTTTAAAAAAAGGGGGAGCGCTAGAGTGGCCCAGTCATTAAGTGTCTGCCTTCGGCTCAGGTCATGATCTCAGGGTCCTGGGATGGAGCACCGCATTGGGCTCCCTGCTCGGCGGGAAGCCTGCTTCTCCCTCTCCCACTCCCCCTGCTTGTGTTCCTGCTCTCGCTGTCTCTCTCTGTGTGTCAAATAAATACATAAAATCTTAAAAAAAAAAAAAAAAAAAAGTTAGCCAGGCAAAGAGTAGGAGTTCCTGGCAGGGGGAAGAGAATGTACGAAGGTCACACAACACAGAGGAACGTCGCACTCAAGGAACCGAAAGAAGACTGGCAGGGAGTGAAGCAACGTGGGGCTCAAGCCGCCTGGGGGGGTGGGGCGCCCAGAGTGGAGGACAGAGGCTCCGCCCCCCCCAAAGCGACTGGCACACGCCCCTGCTGCCCACATCCCTGCTGACATCTCACCCCTGCCCCCTGAGTCCCACTCCCTCCTCTTCTAACCCTTCCTCACCCTCCTCCCCACCAGCCCCTTCTCCACTACCTGTGCACCTCTACCGTCCCCTCTCCAGCATCTTCGCCATTTACCATTTAAACCTGCCTGAGTTCCCCCCCAACCACACTGTCCCAGGCAACCAGACCTCAGTTTCAGGACAACTTCTTCCCCTGAAGGAAAGACAATCCAGACATCCACAGTCCTGACAACCGTCTTAACTACACAGCTACTATCGTTCCAGTTTTATTTTTATTTTTTATTTTTTTTTAAGATTTTATTTATTTATTTGAGAGAGAGAGAGAATGAGAGACAGAGAGCATGAGAGGGGGGAGGATCAGAGGGAGAAGCAGACTCCCTGCCAAGCAGGGAGCCCGATGCGGGACTCGATCCCGGGACTCCAGGATCATGACCTGAGCTGAAAGCAGTCGCTTAACCAACTGAGCCACCCAGGCACCCTCGTTCCAGTTTTATAGTTGAGGAAATTGAAGTGTCGAAAAGGTAAATAATTTTTACAATTACACAGCTAGAAACAGGGTGAGCCAATATGACCTTCCCCTTTGTCACAGGGCCTGAGCACTCTACCTTGGGACTGTCTCTCCTGAGGGCGCAGCTACATTTCAAAAGCCTCAAGGAGCACACTCTTGGCCCACCCCCAAAAGAAATAATCTTGGATGTGCACAAAAAATTAGCTGTGAAGATATTTGCAGCCTTGTCTATAACAGCAAAAAATTTAGAAACTGCCCCAAGGTTATATTTCAACAATGCAGAATTGGTTAAATTGTTGGATGTTTATAACCAGAATCCTATGTAACTAGCGATTAAATTTGATCACATAGAAAAATATGTTCATGATCTACGGTGTAGAAAAAGCAGATTACAAAACATGATTACAGCGTGGTCCTATTTTCATAAAAACCACAGCATAAAAGCTAAAGACTATAAAGTGTACAGGAAAGGTAAAATCAAAAATAATGACAGTCATTATCTCTGTGATGAGACTACAGGTGATTTTTTATTTTCTTTATTTTGATTGTCTGAATTGTCAAAGATTTCACCAGGAGCATCTATTTCTTTTGGAAAGAGAGGAAAAGCAACAACAACAAAAAAACCAGAGGGTGTTTGAACCTTCCCATTTATTATCTATTAAAAAAAAAAAAAAACTGCTCTGCTGGGAACATTTTAAAAACATCCTTTCTTCTTACAAAAGCAATAGGTGCTTGCCAAAGACAAAAAATCAGAAAGTACAAACAAGCAAAAAGAAGAAAAACACATTCCCTCTTCGGCCACAGACAACCATTACTGGTACCTTTGTGACTCTTCATAGGTCCTGGGTTTTTTTACAAATAGTTTCTTCCTTTGAGTTCTGCTCTGGATGCTAGTCACTGGGGTCCACCCTGTTGCCATCATGAGAAATAGGAGTTTGGAATGGGGCTTACAGATTCCTATGTGATCCCCAAACAGCCCCTAAGGTGGATTTGTCCAGGTCTCAGACTGTGTCTGGGATCCCGGAATAGTGACCTCCTTAGTATAGAGCCTGCCATCAGGGAGCACACAACTCCTCGCGGGTCACAAGGGACAAGCGCAGTCAAGCGTGAGGACCGTAAGAGTGATTCCCAGCGTGTTTGGGATTGCAACACCCTATCATTGTTGGGATTTTGCAACCCTCCTTCCGCCTTCCCCAAAAGAACTCAAAGGAATACAAACAGCATTTGCATACCCCATTTAGTACTTTTCCACATCTGCAGCTGAAGGGAGGCAAGGTTAATTCGGCTTTAAGACTATCACCGCCCCCCCCCTTCCCCCAGCCCTTGGAGAATTGTCGGCAATCAGTCCCGGCGTCGTGGGACAGGTTTGGGAATGGCAGCACTGAGGAGCTGTGCGGGCGGGTTCTGCCATGAGGGAGGGCCACACCAGTGCTGGAAGTCCGGGTTCCAGGGCAGGATGTCTCTGGGCCATTCCCACACAGGCGCACTCCTCAAGGACAGGTTTCCGAGGCCCACCCTGCCCACACCCTGTCAAGTCCCCTCTCCTGGGAAGGAGTGCAGAAGGACCTACAACTGGCACCCAGCCCCACTGGATCCACACCCTCAGCGCAGCCTTGGGGCAGAAATGTTCCTAGAGCTGATGTACGAACCATTCTTGGTTTCTTCAGCGCCTGTGATATCCAGTCATGGCCCAGACCCAGGCCTTCCCCCTCACCACCCCGAGCTCCGTGGCTGAGCTGGCCTTGTGGCTGTTCAGTACGCTCACTCTTTCTTGAAACATCATAGATTTTGGAGACCCTCTTCTTTAGGCATGGCTCCTCTCATCAATAATAACCATCGCTTCTGTTTATTACGCTCCTTTTATGCTTTAGGTACTTCACAAGCATGCAATGCACACACCAGTCTTTTGAGGTAGACACAATTATCCTCATTTCACAGATGAGAACACCAAGGCTCCAAGAAGTAGAGCAATTTGCCCAAAGCCACACAACTGCTAACAGAGACAAGAGTCAACTCAGGCCTGCCTGACCCCAAAGTTCATGCACTGTCTGGAAGGCTGGTGTGAAAGGGAACCGAGAGATGGTATAATAATCTCCATCCCATTTACAAGACACCTTTGCTGGAAAATTCATCTACAAACTGTTATATAGCACTTATGTGCTGGGCACTTGGCAAATAGCAACTCAATTTATCCTCATACTATTACTAGGAGATGGGTACTTATTTTTACTGATGAGAAACTGACACCCAGAGAAGGGAGTGAACCTGCCTAAGGCCACACGCAGGTGGTGCAGTCTGGATCCACACCAGGCACTAGGGCCTGAGCGGCCTCTCTGAGCCCAGGAACAGAGGCCTCTCCCTCCTAATTCTTTGTCCTTTGACCTTTCCACATGGCCACCCTCCTCCACATCTCTCTCTGAGAGTCCACTTCAAACTTCCTCATCCCTCCCTGGGGGATGGTGGTGTTCTCTTGTGAAATTCTTTGTGGAAGTACTTATTGTGCAAGGCGATATTTGGTTAGGTCACTAGATTCCCCCAAAGAACTGACAGTTCTGGAAGGTTGGTCGAAGCAAAGGCTTAGAGTTTGCTTTTGCAGAGATTAATCAATTAATTTACCAATTAGTCAGCAAGAGCTTATTGACAGCAGTTTCTGTCCCCAGCCCTGTGCTGGGCATATGCAGTCTACGAACACAAAGACACACAAACCCGGCTCCCGCCCTCAAGGAAACAACACTAATGACATATGTAAGTGTGCACTCTGTGTGCTGGGTCTGTGCACAGCTGTATTTTAGAAGATATATAGGAGCGGGAGTAAGAGAGATTGTTATGAAGGAGGCAGAACTTGAAACAGGGGTTGAAAAAGGGGCAGGGTTTGGATAAGCGGGAAGGAAAAATACAGTCCAGGCAAGAGAAACAACACAAGTCTTTTCTGCATCCAAACGGACCAGATCCTCAGAAATAAACTAGAAAAAGAAAGGGCTGGGATTATTTTTCTTCTGCCAAATTTTGCCATTTCTATCCGAGGGAACAAAGAGCGCTTCCTTCCTCTAGTCACCACCACGGGGCTGCTTCTGGAATTGGAGAAGGGCGCTGTGCCTCAAACGTCCACCAGGGGGCAGAGCGGCTGCTTCTACCGCTATAGCTCCGAGTACAATCAGAGGCGGAGGATCCCAGACTCCTCCAATCAGCCGGTGGGGATGGCTGAGGCCAGCGGTTGGCACCAATTTTCTCAGTCTGAGCTGCCTTCATACTCAGTCTAGAAGTTAGGGAAGAAATAGAATATGGAATGTAAGAGGAAGTTGGTTAAGACGGACAGGGAAGAGAGACGGGGACATTTGAGGCATTCCCCTACAGAATCCAACGTCTGTGCACCATGAAAAGACCTTACAATGAGCAAAAAGGGGTTCCCACGGGTTCAGGCTACACGCCTTCTGCTGTTGCCTTGGCTGAGAAAAGCTTAATGCAGGGCTTGGGTAACTATGAAAAATGACCTACTGCTAGTCTAAGCCTGGTTTCAGGACAGCCAACTCGGGTTCTCTGGACAAGAGAAGCCATTCCAGCCACTGTAAGGAGGAATACTTGTGGCTTTGGCAGAACACACTTCCTGCACATCACTGCAGGCCCTGGGGTCGGGCTGTGGGCTGTGTAGAGCAGAAGGTGTCCCACTGGCATCCTTTAGGAGGCCTGAAGTCAGTATTTAGCTTTACTGCACAGCCCACCATCTGAACCAGTCAGCAGGGTCCCCAAGCCACAGGAGCACAGGGGGTTAGAGGTGAGGTGGAAAGGACTCTAGTTTGAAGCCAGAAATCCTCATCTCTATCTGTCTCTAACTAGCTGTGCAAGTTTGGGTGGATGAATCAACTTCTCTGAGCCTTAGTTTCCCCATTTGTGAAACAGAAAGGCTGGATTAGAGGGAAATGTCTGACGTGCGTTCCAGCTCTGATATTCTGGAAAACACACAGTCCTCTGGCCAGAGAAACTGGGGAATTGGGGGGAGGAAGGGCGCGCGACTGAGCAGCTTGAAGAGTTAGCCCCATGCCGGCAGCCAGTCGAGTCCCCAGCAGTGGCCTCTGCGACACTGCCCGCCTCACCCCCGCCCTCAGGGCCTGGCGGCATACACCCACGGCTCCCTCGGAGACTTCTGGAATCTCGCTGGATTCCTCCCAGGAATGCTTATTGCCCTTTACATCTGCAAATCGCTTTACATCAGCAACCCTGCTGCGCGATTATTAATCATCGCAATATTCTTCCTTCCGCCTGTAAGAGGAATTGCGGGGATCCGGATTTATGAAGGTGAAATCCGAAGGTAATTTGCCTAGGATTCATTCAATAGTCAGTTAACTGAGTTAATTAAGCGCCTCATACGAGCAAGGCTCAAAGAGCCACACAAATCCAGTTACTGTAAAGATCAGAATTGTAGGGGTCCTCAGCGAGCTTCACTGACATTCCAATTATGCCACGGGGATACGGGATAGTTCGAAGGTGATGGACGATCCCCCCTCCCCCCAAACCTGACTTGAGACCGCTGCAAACAGTACGATCACTCCACCCACCCCTACAGCTCATTTTACCAGGCCGGGTAAAGGGAAGTGACCCTTCCCAAGGTCACTTTTCTCCCAAGGGGCAACACTGATCCCAGAACCTCCAGCTTCAAAGCTTTCCACTGCGCCATGGGCGAGAATTTTGTTCGAGCCTATAAAATAAGAGTTAGGCTAGGGATGGCTCTTTCCATGATTTCCGGCACCGAGTGAGAAAATCGTGATCCGAGCTCACCCACCCGGGACGGACGAGACAGCCCCAAATCTTGTCTGCAGCCTCAAAGAGTCAAGGAATATTTACAGACCTCAGAGCTCATCCGATCACCCACGCCCTCTCTAGGGCTCCCTAACGCCCCCGTTCCTCGCCGCACCTTGGATCTGCGGGAAGGGGCGGGGGCGGGGGGCGCATGACACAGAGCGTCCGGCAGCACCCCCGCGAGGGCGTGGCCGGGAACAGGGGGCGGGGGGAGGCGGGAGCCCGGCTCGCAGCCTCCTACCGACCGGCGACTCGCGGGCTACGCCAAATATGGGCAGAGCGGAAGCGGCGGGCAGACGTCACGGCGCCGGGTGGGGGCCGCGCTGCGGGGCCTGTGACGGGAGGCGCTGACGGCGCCTACGTGTCACCGTGGAAACCAAACAGTAAATAGAGGACTCGCGAGCTCCTGACCCTGCGACCTGGCCTGGAGCAAAGGGCCGGAAGCTGGGAAGGGCCAGGCGAAACCTGGGCCTGGCAGACGAGGGCAGAGAAGGGGACGCCCAGAGAGCACCCCCTCGGGAAGCCCGCTCTCCCTCCGCCCAGGATCCAGCAGGGGCCGGTCTGGAACAGAAAGCAGCCCTCCCGTCCTTTTTGAAGGGCTTCCATCGGCCTGCAGGGTTGTCGGGGATATTGGTTTTGCTTTGTCTTTTCTCACTAGCGGCTAAGAATTTAGGGATTGGAGCCACATTACCCGGTTCAAATTCCAGCTCTGCCACTCTAGTTGGATGATCTGGAGCAGATCACAAGCCTTCTGTGCCCCAGATTATTTTATCTATAAGATTGATAGCAGGACTCACCTGCTAGGGTGGTTTTAACGAGTTCATACAGATATGAGTGCGTGTGAGTGTGTGTTTGGAAGAGTCTAGCCCATGGTGAGCCAAATTAGGGCTAGCTATTTTTAATCCTAAGCAGGAAAACAGTAGCTCACCAAGTATTAGGCAACTACTAAATCATAATGTTGTAATGTTTTGTTTTCTTGATTCGTTTTTCAGTTTTCCAATAAATATTGTTAAGGGAATTTTCCACTTTAAAGTTAATATTAAAATTTAGTAAAGTATTTCCTGTATTAGCTGAGATGTGTATTTACCAAGTAAGAACATCACACTTCTCAGTTTGCATCGCTTCCTTCACAGTGTTAAATTTTAAACACAAAAACTCCCCACGGTCATATATAATAACAGAAGTGAAGTAACTCAAGTTCAATTTCTCAGTCTTTACAGTCACTGTTGTGCTCATTTATTTCAAATCTATTTAAACACAGTACTGTGTACTACCAGAGAGTTTGAGAGGAGCACTGCACCCAAAACAATCTCAAATGACTCTGAACCATTACAGCTTTACTCTTAAAATGAAGGCATATAGCTAAGTCCATGTGTTGGGGACCAACTGTTAGTGTAACTTGGGAGTTTACTTCCATGTAGAATACAATGCATTAAAAGATAAGTAATTTTAAAAATGAAGCTTACCTATGCATTGTGAAAACTCAACAGCAATCCCAGCAACTGTTTAGACCTTAAAACAACAAAAGACTTTTTTTCAGGAAGAAGTATTTGACAGTTCATGGCATTAATAAAAAAGCAGACCAACTTTAGTTGGATTTATTATTACTTGTAAGTTCTCAGTAGGTAACGTGACCTTTTGTGGATGACAGACCCTCGGGGGACCCCCAGTAATTCCTACCTCCTGGTGTCCACACCTTTGTATAAATCCCTCTCCTTGAGTAGAGGTGGAACCTAAGACTTGCCTCTAAGCAATAAAATATGGCAAAGGTGATGGGATGTTACTCCGATGATATATAATATGCACTATTTATGTATCTACTATATCTATTGCTATATAAGGGAGATATATAGATATAGATGATATAGATATCCATCTAACCAGCACATACTGGTAGGTTCTCCTGGCAGGCTTGATGAAGTGAGCAACCATGTTGAGGAAGCCACCTCCTCGACCTGACAGTGGCCTCTGGCCAAGAGCCAGCAGCAAGTCAGGCCTTAGGTATACAATCATGAGGAAATAAAGTCTGTGACAACCAGAGTGAGCTCAGAAGCAGACTCTTCCCCATTCAAGCATCTGGCTAAAAACTCAGTTCAGCTGACAACTTGATTGCAGCTTTGCAAGACCTTGAACAGAGGACAGAGCTAAACCACTGAGTCCACAGAAACTGAGAGGAGACATGCGTGTTGTTTCAAGCTGCTAAGTTGGTGGTAATCTGTTGTCCAGGGGTAGAACCCTAATCCACCTGCTTGGCCTGCCCCTGGGACAGACGGCTCCCACCTGGACGCTCCTGGTGTGGCGAGGTAGCCCCGCGGCAACTCCTCGGGCCTTGGGCCCTCAGTGACGGGGTGTGGGCCCCCGCCGTGCATCTCCACGGGAGTCGTCTGACGTCAGAGTTTTGAAGCTGGAAAGGGAGCTCTGAGATTTTTGAACCCCACTCCTGATGTGGTAGTCTCAGAGGGGTTCGAGCCTCACCCTAGGTCACATAAGTACATTTTTAGGAGATGTTAACATTCTAACAAAACTGTTAAGAACTTCGGACTTTACAGTCACAGAGAGCTGATTTCAAATCTCAGATCTGCTGCTTACAAGTGTGTGACCTTGGTCAGTGTAATCTTTCCTAGATCATTTTCCTCGTCTGTAAAACGAGGATCCTAATACTATCTGCCCCATAGAGTGGTTGTGAGGACTAAATGAGAGCCTCCATTCAACCAAATCATTACTGTGCACCCAGGATGTGCCAGTTACCGGAGGTAAGACGATGAGCGAAGCAAATATGGTCCCTGATTTGGCAGGGAGATGCGTGGCACAGCTTGGCACACAGCAAGTATGCGTGAAATGTTCACCATTATCAATATTATACCCTAGGGCTCCAGGTTCTATCCCAACCACATGCCTCCAGGCAAACTCTATAAACTCACATATAGAACCTCTGGTGTGCAATTCCAGCTGCCCACATCCCCCCTGGATGTTCACAGACGTGGCAAGCTCCACATGCCCAACACGGGCCTGACCTTCTCATCCCCCAAACGGGCCCTTCTTCCACAGTCATACAGCCTCCTTGTGTGTCAAGCCCAGTGAACCTGAGAGTGTCTTGGATTCCTCTCCCTCCCTCACCTCCCACATCCACTCAATCACCAAGCCCCAGCAGCCCTACCCCTTAATTACCTCTTGTTCCTTCTCCCTTCCCACCACCACGGCCTCGGTTCAGCCTACACACAACTGAAGCAGGTAAATACCAGGCTCTTCATGATCTGGCCACAGTTACCTCTTCTTGACCTGTCTCCAGCCCCTTCCACTTTGATGCTGCAATATTAATGTAAATGAAATCAAATGTACTTATATGATGCTCTGTAATTACATCCTCTCCTCCTCCCCCCTCCACCCACATTTTATAGTCCAGCAAAAGCGTGTTTTATGAGTCTGTGTCTTTATAGTGCTATCCCTCTCCCTCCTGGAATCCTTCCACCTGGCACTCGCTCATCTAGCAAACTCCATCTTCAAAGCCCAGCTCAGAGGTCACCTGCTCAGAGACTCCCCCCGATAGTCCATCACTACCTCTTCTGTGCAACCATTGCACCTTCTGTTTTCACTGTTACGGTGTATTATGATGTATGCGTTTACATGTCTTTCTCCCTTCCTACACCATGAACTCTTTGAATACAGGACTGTGTCTTGCTCCCATCTGAAACCAGCACCTGGTAAATAATAGACACCCAGAGACTTTTTATTGAATTAAATGAAGCCCATGCTTGCTCCAGAGGGTAAATATTTTCTCCCCTGACCCCCATCTCCCTTAATTATAGAGATAATAAATAATAGCTAACATATCTACACTGTAACGAGCCCCAAATACATAACTTTCTTAATGCTTGCAGCTATCCCAAGAGGTAGGTACAATTATCTCCCTTTTACTAATGGGAAAACTAAGGTGCAGAGAGCTGAAGTAACTTGCCCGAGGTCAGGGAGCCAGGATTCAAAGCTGAGTCTATGCTCTGAACCACTCTGCTATATTGGATCCAATTTCTCAAATCTAGATTAATTTATCATAGTTTTGATAATTATAGCTGTGATGAGAGTCTCATAATTGATCAAAAAGCCTGAAAATCAATCACTGTTTCTGTAGATCTGACCATAAATTGTTGCCCGAAGTAAACATGGCAGCGACTGGGGCCTGTGCCATCCACCCTTATGATGAAGCTGCTGCCTCTTGCTCCTCACCCTTTAACAAGTCCTCCTTCCTGGGGGCCTGCCCTAATGGAACTATCCACCCAACCCCTCCAGGTTCTTATCCTAATCAACTGATTGATCCAAACCTAAGCGCCTTGTCGGTGTGAGCTGAAAGTAAAAAGGGCTTATTAATTAAGAAGAGCTGATGGCAATCAGGCCAGGCAGCCTCCCTGGGACAATGGCCAAGAGCCCTTTCTGCCCTTAGGCAAAGGAAAAGCAACTTAGTTTAGTCCTTGAGTGAGTGTGGGAAGCCACTGAAATGAATTGCTTTGAACTAAACCAGTTTATGCTTCTGTTGCTTTCTCCTGGGTGCAAAGAAAGTGGAAATCTATCCAGCCAGCTCCCTTCGGGAACTTTGAACTCATTCATCAGAATTCAGTACGCTCTATTCCCGACTGTTTTCCCTCATGTCTGGGCATATTCCTGCAAACGATGATTATGATAATGACATTGATATCAACAATGACAGTAATAACAGCTAACCCTTATTCTTCTATTCTAATGCAGACTGAATTGTAGGCTTTATACTTTAGCTTACCAATTCCTAGGCATCAGTGAACTCAAGTGGATCTGTGTGAAGGTCTAAAATTTCATATGAACAAGAGTGAAAAACATAGGTTTATTTGTTTCTTTGAAGATGATTATACCTATATTCACCTATACATCCATTCTTCATTTGATGTTGAAACAAATTTCTCAATTTGTAATTAGTCTGGAAGTGTCCCTGACCTGCAATATGCTTGTATTTTTGGTGCCTCTTAAAATTTCTTCCCACGCTAGCTACTTCCTCACCTTAATATTATAGAACCCTTGACAGGAATTTTTTTAAACAAAGGACATGCTCTTCTACCCAGGAAGAAGTCTGTGAAATACACAGCTTACCTTTACCTTTAAATTCTATGTATCTCCCTTTAGATATTTTTGTAATTTTCAACTGCCTTCATTTATTTATCTGTCTTCATCCATTTAACAAGCCTCTAAGTGCCTAATAGATATGGGCATACAGACGTGGTCAAGACAGAAAAGGGCCCCGCTCACATGGAACTTACAATGCAGTGGTGAAGGGCAGAAATTCGTTAAAAAGGAAAAAAACACATTAATTAGATGTTGCAGACAGTGACATGTGCTATGGGGAAACAAAGCAGGATAGTGAGACCCAGAGTCATGCGGAGGAAATGTGCACAGAGATTACTTCAGATAGAATGATATGGGAAGGCCTCCTGGAGGAGATGTCCTTTGAGCTGAGTCCTGAATGACAGGAAGGAGCCAGCCTTGGAAAAGAGGCTCAGGGAGAGGGACAGCAAGTGCAAAGGCCCTGCAGCAGGAATAAACGTGCTTTGTGTCAAGAATGGAAGGAAGGCTGGTGAGGAGGGTGCCTGCAGGGGAAAATGATGAGAAGGAGATGGGGAGGAGTCAGGAGTCAGCTCTTTAATGTTAATAGCAAAATAGCACACCTTAAAGCGATCTGATGTTCAGCATTCAAATGATGCTCACATCTCGTTTATTTTCTGATTATTTGATTATTCTGTGCTTAGATGAAGTCTCATACATAGTTTAAAGATTAATTTTTTTTTTGCTTTAGATTTTTTTTGGTTTGAAAAACATTGAAACTTCAGGTGCTCTCAGAGTAATCACCTGAGAACTTTTACTTTGCCTCAGTCTCGCCTTTGTCCTTTAATTAAAGATAGCAATTGATTTACTTTCATTCACACATGGAAAGCTGTTGCTGATACAAAATTACTGTTATTAGAACAAATTGCTAAATGCTACCCTTTAATTTTAATAATTGCACATGATGCAGGGATGTGCAAAGACAATACAGAATCTATAATCCACTATTGTATAGAGATAAATATTTTTTTCTTCTTCCCTTTTTCTATCTAAAATTAATTTGGAGGTGGAAACACTATGGCAGGGTATTCACTTTGAAATTAAATGGGCAGAGTAATCCAGAGGTGGTAGTCGATGAATTCCAGGAGCCAAGGACAGAGTGGGGCATGTGTTGAAGCCAGACATAAAAGAGGTGAAATCCCCATTGCTTAATATCATAAAAGGGTCTGGATATAGGATATTTTTTTTTAATTAAGTAGGCTCCACACCCAGTGTGGGGCTCAAACTCACGACCCTGACATCCAGAGTCACATGCTCTACCAGCTGAGCTGGCCAGGCGCCCTTGGAATGGGAGAATTTAGAGAGTATGTGTGGAATTTATTTCTGCTCATGGAAATAGTGCAGAATGTATTCTTTCACCCACGAGGCAAATATTTCTTAACCCTATACTATGCACCAGACACTGAGACAGGTCTGGGGATCCACTGATGAGCTAAAGTAGACATGTTCCCCATAAGGAAATGACCCCTCCCATCCTTATTCCCATCCCTTTCTGTTATATGTGTATCTTTTCTATCTTTTGGGATAGTTGTTTTCTTAAGACCAGCGTGAGGTCATATCTTGTGGGTAGAGATCAGTCTTTCCCGAGAGGAAGTCGACATTCCTAGAATCCACCATCCGTGGGAGTTGTTGAATCCTGACTCAGGAAAGGAGCTTTCGGGAAGAGCCCTTTGGCTGAAAGAGAGGGAATTCCTTTCTTCCCTTGATCCCACAAGAATAGTCCACAGGGAGCGTGGTGGGATGTCAGTCCTGTGGAGCACACTCTGGCCTCTGAGAAGCCTGTTAAAAGGACTCCTTATATGCAAGTACCTCTCCCTGGACCTGCAATGTGGTCTTGTTCATAGAGCAGCCTGGTCCCCACTGGGTTATGGTGCACTAGAGGAAGCGTCTGGACATAGGCTAAGGCTGTCAAAGTGAAAGCAGTGTTCTTTCTCTAGTCAGCATGGGATTGACAGGGGCCATTAGTCAGGTCCTGGGAGCAGTTCAGTGTCCAGGGCTGAGGTCCAGCCACACTTCTCCACCTGGGAAATCTCCTTCCATGGGTTATTTCTGTACACGCAAGGGGAGCCAGCTGGTTTCCTTACAGGGTATCTCACCTTGTTATTTCAGATCTGGGTGTTAGTTACAGTAATTTTGTAATTAGTCTAAGCCATATTTAGAGGCTACAGAGGGGTCCCTGGGTGCCTCAGTCAGTTGAGCCATCCGACTCTTGATTTTGGCTCAGGTCATGATCTCAGGGTTGTGAAATCGAGCCCCCTGCCCCCCACAAGGCTCGTGGAGACTGCTGAAGATTCTCTCTCCCTCTCCCTCTGCCCCTCCCCCCACTCACTCTCTAAAATAATAATAATAATAATAATAATAAAGGCTAAAGAAAATTTACCCTCTGAACAACAAACAGGGAGTCTAAAGCCACTTCCATTATGGCAAGACAGGCAAAAGTAATATGCAAGTGGTATGTGATATATCAGTGCTCTTAAGAGCCTAAAGTAAGTTGGTTTCAAATGTCAATTATTATGTGAGGCACAGTGAGATCAGAGGTGAGAACACCAACCTCAATGGAACTGTCATTTTCAATTAAAACTTTCAACTTGATTGAGTGTGACACCCCATAACCACCCAGTGATTTTCATTATCACTAAAGCATTGGGAGGCTAGCACTAAGGCTCTCTTGCCCCAGGCAGGTGTGGAAGGGTGGTCTCTGGCTTCCAAGCATGGGGCCAGCATGGTACCTGAGAGCAGCAGAGAGAAGGGCTCCTCTCTTTGTGGTTTGTGCATGTGCGTGTAAAGGCCCCATTACTAGAGGTGCCCCAGACAAAGGTCATGTTCTTCTTTAAGATGATAAAGGTTCTAAGTTACAGCTTATTCAGTCATGTTGACTTCTCCATAGTGAGCTATTATGTAACTTTTTATTTACCGAATGATCAACCATTATTTGTACTGTTCGAGATCTCTTTCAAATTCTCAGAGCCAGTTTTCTCCTCCCCCGGTGTAAGCTAAATGGCAGGCATATGATGTTCAAGAAATGTCAGAAATTACAAGGCACTTATTACTAAGGGATAGGACAATAGCCCTCCTTTCCTTATGAGAATAAAGATAGTCCAACTAAACGTATGTAGGGATTAAGGCCTGAGAAGTTTTCTTTTCTTTTCTTTTTTAACTAAGTATTAAAAGACAGCTCAGCCTTAGAGATAGGGTGAGGAATGAGGAAGTGAAGACTTGAATCTCTCTAGTGGAACATTGAGAAAGTCATTCATTCTAACCATTCTTCAGTTTGCTCACCTTTAAGGTGAGAGTAACCCCTCACATAATTTTGTGGGAATAAGAAGTTAAAGTGGTTTATACAAAGCTTAATTCCATTTGCCAAAGGGACCCTGTTAAGATTAAGACAGTTCAACTTAATATAAGCACAACTAGATTTAAATATTTCCCCCTTTGACTTTCAAAAGAGAGAGAGAAGCAGGCAGACATGTTCCCACAAAAGCTATTGCACAGCCAATTCCCACCCCAGAATCTGCTAGAGAATCTTAGCACCGCCATGTGAACACATGTATTTGTAAGACATCCCAACATCAGCTCTAGAGTTTCCTTCTCCTTTTTGATACGGGATCAAACAAAGGGGCGTGTCCCCCTCCAGGAGCCACCCTTCTGGACAAACTGGTCTCCAATACCTTTCAGAATCTTACAAAACTTCCAGAATGAAGAGCACAAGGTTGGTCGCATTCAACTTAAATGCTTTTATTGACAATGTCTTTGAACAATAAGCAAACAATGCTTAAATTTTTCATTCAAATTCACTTTCCACATGTCGAAAGACCTCAAGGTAGAAAAAAATAAAATAAAAATATAAATATCTGAGAATCCATCTTAATAAATAAATTAAAAACACAATAAAACGTTTTCATGGAAAACTGTTAATGTCAGAACATTCAGACCACCTCAACAATGCATGATCAGTTAACATTACAATGAACATTGATGTTGAAGAAAAACTACAGTACATGGATATAGCTATTTATTTCTATCTACTAGAAAATAAAGTCGTATCTTAGTTGAATATTGGTCATTGCTAATCAGAACACACTATTGCCGGGAACACAGTAGTTATTGTTAAAATCAGCTGCACTAGATACAATTTGAAAATATCCAGCACCAGGTTAATTCCAATAATGAACCCAATAGATTAGTTAATGCTATGAGAAGACTAAAGAGAAAGAGATAAGAGACACAGACCCAGGCCTGGCTCAACATGCTACTAACTACCAGCTCTCAGATGTGTCACTGGGAACAATACACACTCCATGCGTTTTGCTACATCTCCGGAAGAGGTAAGGACTTGAGTCCACACGTGGATGCTTTCAAGTCCTTGAGGCCCACAGCCTGGTGTGTTTCACGCACAGGTAAGGTCCTCCCTAGGTCTACGGGAACCCTCGAGGGAAGACGTGTTTCTCCTCTCTCTAATGCACCAACTCGGGCAGTGGCACTCAGGGGCGCCCTCCGCCTCCCCTCCCTGCCTGCTCACAGGGCCAGCAGCGTGGGCGAGCTGAGCGAGTCAGAGGAGGGTTCGTTACTGCTGCTGCCCTTGCGGTGAGCAGCCGCGCAGCTGGGGAAGGAGTCAGCCTCGGGGTAGGTGAAGACGAAGGAAGACGTGTAGGTAGTGCAGCTGGGAGTACACGTGACCACGGGGGTGCACAGAGGCTCCAGCTCTGTGGCCATGGGCCCCATCCCCAGGGAGCCACCATGCAGGGGCTCCCAGTCTGCTGCATAGAAGGAACCAGACAGGTCCATGTCTGGCACGGAGCGGGCGGTCTCAGAGCCGCCGGGCCTGGACGATGCTGGGAACAGGAAGTCATCAAAGGGCTCGGCCTTCAGCTCCATGCTGCTAATGCTCTTGACGGGTTCCACGGAGGGCTTGGGCTCTGGGTCGTTGAGGAGGGGCAGGGTGAAAGCCTCCTCGGACTCGGGGGTGGCAGCTTCGGGCAGGCCCCCACTCAGGTCTAGGGAAGCCACAGACATCTCTTCAGGGAAGCCCAGGTCATCGGGGATCTTGCAGGCAGGTCGGTGAGCTGCCAGGATGAACTCCAGTTTTTCCTTCTCCTTCAGCAGGCTGGCAATCTCGGTCTGCAAGGCAGACTTCTCATCTTCTAGCTGGTCTGTCTCCTGTATAATACAGAGGGAGAGAGCCAAGCATAAGACACGGGCTTACTCAAGGACCCTGTTCCCCGATACCCGGTCTCCAACTTTCCCCCTAAGTTGGAAAAGGAGTGACCCACGGGATCTACCTACCGCTTGGAGTGTGTCAGTCAGCTCCCTCCTCCGGTTCCGGCACTTGGCTGCGGCCATCTTATTCCTTTCCCTTCGGATTCTCCTTTTCTCTTCTTCTTCTGGGGACAACTAGAAAAATAATTTTCAAAAAGACCAACAGTCAGTAACAAGGTCTGCCATCAGCTCTGTTCATCCACCCCAGCGAAACTGGCCCCTGCTGCTTCCCAGCTTCCTGGCACCTCTGCTAGGAAGCCATTTCTAACCTGCAGTTGCGGGCTGGGTGTGACTTGCATTTAAAATAAGATCCTCAGCAAGAGAACAAAGAAGAGCCCAGTCTAAAAGCATGAGATAGGAACCTCTTAGGGAAGAAATTATTAGAGTATTTCTTGGGGTGGGACTATCGGAGTCTGGCCTGGGATGGAAATGGCTTAGAGCCAGGGTTCTCCATTGAGGATATGTAGTGAATTCTATGTAGTTGCTTCACCCTGTCTACTGTGCCCCCCCCCACCACCAATGCCAACCCACGCCCCCTACTGAGAGAAGGTGCTGAAGAACTCCTCACCTGTTCCACCTTGCCCCTCCGGCCAATGCTCTGAGCTCTGCCTCCCGTCATGGTCTTCACAACTCCAGCCCTGGAGTAAGCCCCAGCCGAGGGGGTCGGGACTCCATAGGGGTGGGGGGCTCTGGTCTGTGATGGGGCCACGGAGGAGACCAGGGTGGGCTGCACCAGCCACTGCAGGTCCGGGCTGGTGGAGATGGCAGTCACCGTCGGGATAAAGTTGGCACTGGAGACGGCCAGATCCGTGCAGAAGTCCTAGAACGAAACAGAAGGGGAAAGCTGACGTGAGTGAGCAGGTTCCGGACACAGGTGGGGCGAGCCGAGTTTCCAGTGCCGCATGCAGCAGGGAGAGAGAGAGAGGAGAAGCATGCCCGGGACTGCTCGGGTCTTTTTATATGCCCCTCATCCTGGATGGAAGGGCTCCCCGTTCCCTCTCAAGAAATCCGCAACGCAGTGCCTTTCTCCTCCACCCTGCTGCTGCGTCCCCGTTATCCCTCCGGCATCACTCGCTTGAAAGGGGGTTTGTTATAAATATCCCTGACGTCTGCGCTGACGCAGGCGCCGCTCCGGAGTCTCCTGAATGAACTCGCTTTTTATCAATGAAACTGCCTTACACACCCGCCGGCTTCACCCTCCTCCCCCGCCCCTCCTCCCTGCTCCAGGCTGCTAGGGGAGGGGGATTGCCGCTTTCTGTCGCCTCCCGGAGGAGCCAGGCTCTAGTTCGCGAGTCTTCGCTTGGGACACGTTTTGCCCCAGCGAATGTCAGAGACCAGGCAGAGAGCGCGGTCCGAGGGCAGCTCAGGATGAGCCTGCCGCGGCAGAAGAGAACCAATTTTTACTATGACAGGCGTGCGTGCGCTCTGAACAAGTGCGGGGCTCCCGAGATAGGGCTGCTCCGGCCGGGGCAGCCTCCCACCCCGGTCAAAGGGGTCCGCGACTCGTCTTCCCGAGCGTCCCGCCCCGGTGTCTCCTCCCCGGTGATCCCGGGCCCCGCGGCGGCGCGAAGCCCGCCTCACCTGCGCATTGACGGGAGAGCCCATGCTGGAGAAGGAGTCGGCCGGTGAGTGGTAGTAGGAGAGATTGTCCCCGGCCGGGGAGGCGCTGCTGCAGCGGGAGGAGGACGCCTCGTAGTCGGCGTTGAAGCCAGAGAACATCATGGTCGCGGTGAGTCTGGGCCGGGGCGAGGGGCTGAGGGGCAGAGACAGGTAGGAGCTGCGGGGCAGAGCTGGGTAGGAGCGCGGTCACTGCTCGTTCGCTGCGCCGCCGCCGCCGGCTCTGTCTCGGCTTCTGGGCTGCTCGCTGCAGATGCGGTTGGAGTACGAGGCGCCGCAGCCACCGCTTTTATAACAGCATTCTATGAATGAGCCCCCACACACGTCATGGGCGCTACCATCGCGGCGCTAGGGGGGTGGCGAGAGGACCTGGGCACCTCTGCGGCCTCCTTGCCGCCTCCGCCGCCCTCGCAGCTTCCCGCCTCCCGTCTTGGTGTGTTTCATTTTCTCCTGAGTGTTTAATAATCTAGGTCTTAGGGGTCTCGGGGACCCCCTAAGATGAGGGACTCCGGGCATGGCTCCCCCCACGACCGCAGGGAACGGCCGTGGAAACCTGCTGACGCAGATGTCCTAATATGGACATCCTGTGTAAGGGGGGACGGATTGACGGGAACTGCTTGCCGGCTGCAGCCAACACCGAGGGTGCAGCGCGGGGGGAGGCGGGGGCCGCGGCCGGGGGAGGGGAGGCGGGAAAGGCGAAGAACGCGAGCGAACATTCGCACCTGGTTCAATGCGGACCCTTGTTCCCGGGGCGGGGTGGGGGGATGGGCTAGGAGGGCCTTTTTACTGGTATACGGAACCCCGGAAACGTGCTGGGGCTCAGGTTTGGGAGAAACAGGTACACAGCCCGAGGGCTTAAGCCTCGGCCCCAGAAGGAATGTGCCTCCCCCCACCCCCCGCCTTTCCCAATTCTAGTCGTAATTCTGTGCAAACTGTGGAAGCAGACCCTCAAGCCCCCAGTCTGGAGCAGTATTAGGACTGTTACCGCATTTGGAAGCGGAAAGTCGGGAGATCCAAAATAAGAGAATATGATAACCTACTTTATCTACGATGTTGGGTATTTTAATTTTAATTGTTTTGTTTCGTTTTGTTTTTTTCGTTTTTAAGGAAAAAAGGCGCATTTTTTTTTTTCTCGGCCATACTTAGGGATATTAGTGTTACTGTCAAATCTGAGGCACTAGCCGGTAAACATTGTGCAGAACCTCCATGCAAGGATGTCTGATGGGTTCGTTTGCCTAGTTCTGAGCTGGGACCTGGGGAGTGGGATGTGGTTGGGGGGGGTGCTATGTGGACAAGGTGGTCAGCTGGGGGTACAGGGTGGAGAGAGCCTTTGGGGGAGCACAAGTCCGAGCTGGGGAGTTAGATGAGGTTCGGTTCCCCCAGGAAGCTGGGCTTAGTGGCAGCCCACAGCTGGTGATTTTCCAGCGCGGACTTGGAGGGGGGAGGACCGGGGACGCTGGAAGGATCCTGGCCAGCAGCTCCCAGGCGGGAGAGCTCGGCCGCTGGGACTTCAGGCGCGGCTCTGTGGCCTGGAAAACGGGGTTGGGGCAGCTAGGTGCTCGGGAGTGCGTTGCGCCCCCAGACGCCCCCAGCCTCCTGCTCTGCTGCAAAGGACACCTAGGGTCACATTGCCCCCGCCTGGGTCCCAGCGCGCCAGCCTCCTCGGGGACGCGAAGTCGCAGATCCCAGCAGAGCCCCTGTGTCCCTTCCCCCACTCTGTCGGGCCAGGGGCTCAACGGTGGGCCCCTGGAAAGGGGCGAGGCGGGATTAGGGCAGCGGGCGGATCCCTCGGGGCGCGCGGGGAGCCGGACCGCGGACCTGCCTCCCGCCGCCGCACCCCGGAGCCAGGCGATCCTGCTATAGATAGTAACAGGGAAGCGGCTGTTTACAGCAACACTGAGCCGCCGGGGCTTGTCTCCAGGCGACGCCGCGCGGCCGGGCGCGCAGTCGGCCTGGCCAGGCCGCCCTCCCTCCTCGCTCCCCCGGGGCCTCGGCCTCCCCGGCCCGGCTGCGGCCACTCCCGCCGCCTGACATCATCCTCCGGGTCCGGGGGCTGCGTGCGGCTCGCGCGCGGCCAGGCGCTAACCTCCATTCTTAGAGATGAGAACCCGGCGGGAGCTGGGAGGGCAGGGAGGCGGGGATTCGTGGAACTGGGCCACTTGCTATTTTTGCATTCCCTGTCACAGGCAGAGGTGAAAACAGAATTTCATCATTGTATGTCACTGGTTTATGTTGGTGGGAATTCAGGCGCTTTTTTTTTTTTTCCTCACTTAAAAAAGGAGAGAGAGAAGGAAAAACACATAATACATAAACACAGACTTTTCGGAGATGCCCTGAATCCTAAAGCAATTCTTCGGCCTTCAGTTCTCCTAATTCTCTCATCTGTCAGGCTATTTCACTGTCCTTGATTATTAAAAAAAAAAAGAAAAGAAAAGAAAAAAAAAGTTATGAGAGCTGAGGGCAAATCCATCTCTCTTCTTATTAGCTGGGACAAAGTAGGTCAAGCTTTGAATCCCTGGGTCTGGCCTTGCCTTCCATTCATAACTGGATCTCAGGCCACTTAAGAGAAAACCTAGAATGATTTCATTGACTTCCCCTTCAGAGTTTGAATCAGCTCAGCCCGACACCTAAAGGGTGTATCAAGATTTTATATCCAGGATTTATCCCATATATCACTTTATCCTGTCTTTGCCAATAAAAGGAAAAGCGTCTTTGGATGAACCTGGCTCCTCTCAAATAGCTTAACTCTTTCCTTCCTGGCACCATTATGACCAAAGCGCTGGAGACTTAATAAATCCATCCTCTGAAAAGGACAGAACCATGAATTCATAATTCTTTTATTTATTTGTCAAAGAACTATTGAGAGGGAGCCTGGGTGGCTCAGTCAGTTGAGCGTCTGCCTTTGGTCTGGGTCATGGTCCGGGGGTCCTGGGATCGAGTCCCACATCGGGCTCCCTGCTCAGGGGGGAGTCTGCTCCTCCCTCTGCCCCTCCCCCCGCTTGTGATCTCTCTCTCTCTCTCTCTCTCTCTCTCAAATAAATAAATAAAATCTTAAAAAAAAAAAAAAAGAACTATTGAGAGCCTGCTATGGCCACGCACTCCTATGAGTGCTGGGGGCTGGCACTCACTGCAATGAACAGAGTGGACCAGGCCCTACCCTCCGAGAGACTCCAGTCTTGGCGAGAAGACTGACAAATGAGTAGAGAATTGCAGAGCAGCAGCAAATGCTTGGACAGAAGTAAGACTAGGGTGAGATGGAACACGGGAGGGTCTGGAGAGCAGGATCAGAGGAAGTGACTACAATAGAGATGGAACCTGGATCCACTGTCCTCTGGGAAATGACATGATAAAGATTGAAATGCCAGAGCCTCTGAATCTGTGATCATCCTGATGTACTCTCACATCTCAATCCATTTCAGGGCTGCAAACTCACATTTTTAATATGGAGCTCACATGGTGTAGCCTTAAAATAGAGGGAAATCAGAACCAACAAGTGAAATTATCTTTGCCATTTGCCAAGGTCAGGGTGACTTTGAGACAGATGCTGTGTGCCTCTGTGAGCATAGTGCTGCCTCCCAGCAGGGCAGGGATTCTGTGTTCTGGACGAGTCTGAGCGTATAACCAGAACTTACGCAGTTTGTGATTATCTGTGTGCTGAGTTCCTCCTATTTGGGTATCCAAAAGTGAAAAGGAGGGTAGAATCCCGTATCTGATTTTAACTCAAATTGAAAACAAATCTATCTCTCCTCAACAGTTGTTCCTTATCAGATGGAGACTTTTCCTATTTTGCACTTTTCTGGCATTTGAATTAAGAGATCTGACCCACATCAAGCATTTGTTCAGTAACTCTGGAAGTCAGTGCACATTGTTTAGCCTGGTGTTATTGCAACATTAAGTGAAAGGCTGCTGTCTGTGCCGCCTACGTAAATGCTGCCGCACACAACCCGTCCCCAGCATGCAGAAGTAGTTATTTATTTGGGGAAGTGTGGTCTAGCGGTGAAGGGTTGTGGTCAGAGCACGGGACCAGAAGTCAGGAAGATGCGAATAGCAAAATCAACTCCTTCAGGGACTTGGGGAAGTCGCTTCTTAGACTTGTTTAACATCTACACACTTTTGGCCTTTGTCTTTTTCATGTGCTGATACTCACTTAGCACCTAGCACAGTGCCTGGCCCATGGTAGGTGTTCAATAAATATCTCTTGAATGGATGAATGAATGAATGAATGAATGAATACCCTCATCCAAGCAAGGCAAATATTGTCCTTTATGGGTCCTTAGCCATCAATGGATGAGGTTCTTTAAATCTTTGGAAAAGCCAAACAGGCTGAGTCTTTTATTCTTGGGTATGAATAGGCAAAAATTGGGGAAGAGAAAATAACAAGATGTTAGGGCTATTTTCAGCTGGTGCAGGCTCTGTGTCTAAAGAACACCCCAGCGGTTCGTGATGAAAGATCAGACTTGCCCTTGTTATTGAGCCCCGTGATATAGACAGCCAGTGCCCGTACATAAATGCCACATTGTCTGCAATGACAATGACCATGTTACCACCACCCTCTAATTTATTCATTCTAAATGTCTGGACCCCCGGAGGAGAAGCATTCCACAATTCCTGCAGGACTCACACACACATGACACCCAAAGGAGGGCTTTAGGGGTCAAGGTTACTCACCCTATGGCTCAGACAGTGAGCAAAAAGACTGCGCCTATTTTAAAACGGTGGAGGCACGGGATTACCACCACACACACATACACACACACACACACACACACACACACAAACACACACCACTACCGCCACTAATTAGTACTAGGGATTTAGCCTCTTTGGGAAAAACTTGTCCTTCTGAACAACTCTTGGCTCTTTGACAGGAGGTGATGATTCAATGGGATCCCCATCCTTCTGCTAATGTGAGCATTTACACAAAGCTCCGTGTAGCCCCTGGGATATACTCCATCTGGAGCTGAGGAAATTGGGGAATAGTTATGGTGCCAAAGAAGGACACCTTTTTCGACCCAAGCTAGCAGCATTTTTCACCACCACCAGCATCATCAGCCCCTCATTGTCGGTCATGCTGAAACTTCCTGCACGGGCAGACAAGCAAGTCCTCTCCAGGCTCTCAGCTCCTTGGATGTCCTGAGCTGACCTTCTGCAGCTCGGGTGGGACTCAGCTGCTGGAATTCCAAAAGAACCCCACCTACGTCACTAAACCTATAGGATGACAACACACCCTGATGAAAACCTGCAACTGCAGGACTCCCATCCAATGGGAAAATTCTCCGAGTCCGCGTGGGTAGGGCCAGGGATGGCCAGAATGGGCTGGCACATGACGTGCTCCAAGGTGTTAAGACATCTCAAGCATAGTTTACGCCACTTTATCCACCACCTTGCTCAACAAGAAAGATCTTTAAAAGAGACAGTAATAAATTGTGATGCCAAGAAAAAAATCCCAATCTAAACCAGAACAATCCTGACTAGTATGTAGGAATTCAGAGTTATGCTGCCTTCGGATCTACAGATTAGAGTCTCACTCTTAGCTATGAACATTTTTTGTCTTAGTTTAGTATTTGATTGTGTCCTACAAGAAAACTTCCAGTTGCAACTCCCAGCTGAGGTCTGATTTTCCCCACTGATATTTTACCTGGGATGTCAGTGAGTTAGAGATCACTGGTAAAATCCCAAAAATGACTCTACTGAAGAGTTCCACCTTCAGACTCTGGCCCACCCAAGACTGAGAGGTAATCAATTAAGACAGGGACAGATCGAAAGGTGGAAGTCTACTCTCCCCCTTAGTGGGGCTCTTAATTAAATCATAACACTAAACACTAAATCATAAATCCCTCCAAACCTGCTTAGTGCAGGTTAAGTGCAAGTTAAGAATTACACTTAGAAAAAAAAAAAATCTACATTCTTTACTGAGGTCTGCCAAGTATATGACCCAGCCCCTGCCTAGCCCTCCAACCTCATCTTGACCCACTTTCCCTCATTTACTCCACTCCAGCCACACTGGCCTTCTTTCTGTTCCTCAAATATGCCAAGCTGGGTCTGTAGCTGGGATATTCTACCCGTTGTTCCCTCTTCCCCCCGCAGATATTGACATGTTGACTCTTCCTTAATGTCTGCTCAAATATCAATTCTCCAAGAAACCCATCCTGTCCCCCATCCAATGGGGCATCCCTCAGTCACTCTCTGTCACATTACCTGGTTGTATTTTCTACCCAGGACTTATCACCATGTTACCCTATTTGTTCATTTATATACTTTTTCATTGCCTTCCTCTACTAGGCCATAATCTCCACAAAAGCAGGAACCTTATCTGTCTTTTTCAGTAGGAGACTATCCTCAGTGTCTAGCTTCTTGACACTAGAAGGCACTTAATAAATGTTTGTGGAAAGAATGGACATTAAACAGAAAGCTCATCCTCTATTGTCCATGTGGCTGAAAAGACAGTATGGATTCTCTTTTTGGATAAAGGGCCTTGATGGGTGACTTCTTACCTGTACCCTCCACAAGCGAGTGGAACCAAAATCCTGATCAGCACCTTCTTTATCAGGCATAATAATTTAGATGCTTATAAAACCCATGGACACACCCATTCTGGGAACTGTACAGACCCATCACATTTGCTGTCTAAATGCTTCTATTACCTGTCCTACAAGAGGGTATGGGTGCTATAGTTTTAAATCCACAATCACCCCTTCCAGAAACAGTGATCAGCACAACGAGATATTCTGTCTAGGGCAGGTTGTCCCCCAAATCCTTTCTTTTTCACAAGCTCAAGTTAATTCTACAAGCAACTTTTTAGAAAATATTTGGGCATTTTAAAAAAAAAAAAAGAAGAAATATTTGTATATAAAGGTTAAAAACCTAACTTTTTGTTGTTGTTGTTTAAAAGTACTGGGAATGGGGCCAAATAAAATTTTTATGGCCCCTATACTAAAATGATTATGGTACCCTCCCAAGCAGTTCAAAATAAGAACAATATTAAACTGCAAAATAAAATTTTATTTAAAAAATAAAACTTAACACTATGCTGAAATAAGGCCTGCATGTGAATTCATGAGGGAGGGAGCAATCTCTGGTTCCCCCAGGAACCGTGCCTTGCCCGAGAACAAGCCCCCAGTAAATAGAATGACGGCTACAGTTTTCCCAGTTTTTTCTTGAATGCCCCTTACCCCCATCCTTGCCCCAGTCCTGGCCCCAGCATGTGCTTACTTGGCTTCTTGGGCAATCCAGCCATGATTGGGCATGTAGCAAGGGCCAGGTCAGTATTTGTTGAGTATTAGACTTGCACTGGACAGGCCTGGAGTATCACATACCACAGGATCACCTGAGGCCTGGATGCAGGGCTTACCTACATCAGCCCTATCTGGGCTGGAGCTGATATTCAAGGTTACATCAGAGTGCCACGTGTTCCTGCCCAGTTCAGATTGCTTAGCTCGGTGGATGGGATCAGAACCCTCAGGATTCTTCATTTGCATCATCTGGCACAATCATTCTATTCCTTCCTCCAGATTAATCAGGTGGTTTGGAATAAACTGTTGGTAAGCTATCCAGAGGGTGTGGGTGAAGAATCTTCGTTTTCCCTGTGAATGGGACACTTCACGGTAGGTGGGGTTTTGGGGGTTCCTTTGCTACTATAACTTTGCCTATGCAAGTCAAGTTTTTTGAACCAGGGCTTCATCCAGCTGGTGTCTGTCTGAGCTTGGAACTTGGAAAAGAGTGAAGCAGGGGGTTGTGAAATAGGCGGGGGAGATGGAGAAAACCTGGTGTTCTTCAAATAGCACTCCACTCACTGGCCTGCCTGCCAGATCAGCAGGCTCACCAGACGGCAGCTCCAAGCCACAGTGAATATTTTGACACTCCTTACCCATTTCTGGCCCATGTGGTAAAATGACCAGAGAAGTACATAAAAATAAATAAATAAATAATAATAATAATGGAGAGCTCTGAAGAGTTTCAAATGAAGTGATTTTGGATTGTATGTTTAGATAAGAGCGGCCCTGTGGTGTTTATATCACACATCTGGTTTGAGATTAATTTAGTTGTAGTCTTATCAGAGATCTCTATCCTGCTTTCTATTTTTCCATTGGTTTCAGAATCCCCTCCAGGGAAGAAAGGGGTTTCACATGCCTCAAATTGTTATTATCTTGCATAAGAGCCAGAAAAAAACAACTACCTGTGGGTACTAGGTAAGACCTCTACAAAGTTCATTTTTTCATAATCAGATTGTACAGGGACGATTATCCTATTCTTTATTCATCGTTCAGTATCTTTCCTGAGCATCTACTCTGTGCCAGTCCCTGCAATCCACGGTACACGGACAAGCTTCCTATTAAAGTGAAGCTCACAGTCTAGTAATGTAATAAACAAGAAAACAAACAAAAATATCAGATAAAAGTGAGTGCTGGGCAGGTCATTAAAATGGAGGGATGTGTTGTGAGCATTCGGATTAGGTGGAAGGAGGTGACTTTCGTCATGAGAAGTGCGTGACAAGAAGGAACCAGGCATGGGAAGGACAAAGAGCAGAGCATTCTGGGCAGAGGAAATGCTTCCCAGTGTGAAGTTAAGTACTGGGAAACATAACTGTTGATTCTCCCGAGCCTTTGAACCCAACAACCCTCTGTCCTTGCAATGTGCACCCTCAAGCTCTAGTGTCTGAGCTGCCACCAAACCATCTCTCCCTCCCCCAGACGAGAGACACCAAATTTTGGATCAGTGCTACCAAATTTGGAGATGTCCCAGCTATTCCCAGTTTACTTTCCTTCCTAGTTGTCACTATGCTTCAGACCGGGTATGGACAGTTCTATTTCATTTTTATGCAATAACGACCCATATGGATCCTTCTTATAAATGGCTCCACACCAGAATTGGTGGTTGGTAAGATCTTTCTCAACAGCTTAGAGTCTTCATTGAAAGCATTGGAGCACAGTGACGTAAATACCCAAAACCAGGCTCTGAAGTCTTCCAGGACCCTTTTTCAGAGGAGTTTGAAAACAGGCACATTCCATTTTGCCCTCTGTTAGAGAGCTACTGACAATAAACAGAATTCGGCTTAGAATATGTGCTGTAAAAACAGCAGAGCACTGAACCAGCCCTGCATTCTCACCCAGGGCAACACTTCACTGGATTCTGCTGATATTCACACAGGGTTTAAGCAAAAACATTTGGGAAGTTTATGGGGAATGAACATCTCAAAGCGTTAATTCCTTGAATTCTTTGTTATTTTGACTACACTGAAGACTGTTCCACAAGCCATTATCAGAATCCACCCATCTTCAGTTCCCGTAAATATTATGTCTACCCAGAACTATGTGAACTATTTCGTCGCTGGAATATGAACCAGGCTGTGAGCATTGAAACCTGAAGGAGAGAAAGTTCAGTAGCAAAGGGGAAAGTGGACTACAGGATTATGTATGTTTTGGGGAAAGAAGATAGCTCAACCCTCAGGGATGGATTATTCAGCCTGGGCTTGATTATTTAAATCCAGCGGCGAATGTATACTGACACATTCCTGGGTGACTTTCATTGTAACAAGTTAAAAGAAGCTGAGTTCAGCTCTCAGAGGTCATTCTTGTTGTAGTTGGTATTCATTGTTCCGGGCAATGGAGAGCTAGGGAAACTGAGGCAGTGACTGTCAGTGATTTCCTGGGAAGGAGCCAATAGGCAGCTGCTGCTATGTGTTCTGGAGCTGAGACTGAATTCAGTCCGGTGGCAAAGCTCTGATGCAGGGACCATCTCCCATCTTTGGCAGTCCTGGCCTCCAGCACATTTGTGAAAAAGCATTGTAACCTGGAAGGCATGAATTACATGTGAGTTACTAGCGTTAAACATATGTTCTCTGCTCCCGTCTCCCACACTCTCCTCCTCAATTAAACCTACTCTCCAGATTTCAAACTTGAAATTGTCGGGTCCTCACTCAAAACTTCCCTGAGCACCCAGGCTCTGCATTTATAGCACTTAACACCGTTTCTAATAATAAATACTCAATTAAAAAGCAGTTGGGCTAATATCTAAAAGATAAGTTCCACCAGGGTTGGGATCTTTGTTTTGTTCACTGATGGACCCCCAAACACCTACAGAAGGCCTAATATAAGTAGCTGTTCACTGTTGATTGAGTTTGTTTGGTGTCTGTCTCTCCAGTCCAGGAAGGGAGAAAGCTTGCCTATTTCGCTTATGATGGACTCGCTAGCCCCTAATCTAGTATCTGGCCATGTACTAGCTGTTCAAAAAATTCTTCTTGAATGAATGGAAATAACAATAGCTAAATTTATTGAGTACTTGCTCGGGGATTTTGCTGTTTTACAGATATTGTTATGTTATTTAATATTCACCCAAATTCAACGATACAGGTATATTATTATGCCATTTTGACTGGCTAGTTTCAATACATTCTTAAAAATAATGATCTTATAATTCACTAATCCACAATGGATAATTGGGCTGTTTTCTCCCGAGTATAGTAGGTAGGTAGTGCCCTGGTTACCTGGATAAGTGAATTTATTTTCCTAGGTATCTAGCAGGAGTGACTGATGAGAGAGAAACTCAGTCTCATGGGCCTTAATTATTCTTAAATTGCTTAGAATTAAATTATAGCCTCAACTTCTATTTACATTGGGTTTTGGAGGGAAATATATATATAATACATAATACTATATATATAATGATATAATGCTGGTTGCATTGGGTTTTATACAACCACAAAACAAGGAGAGTGTACAGTGTTTCCAATTCTAACCAACCGAGCTAACCTGCCAAGCAGTGTTTCCACTTCTGCCAGAGGAAACAGCAAACGGGAAAAAAGTGTGGGCCAAACCTTGCCCAAGCTGCTGGTTAGACTGGCTCTGCCAGTGTCTCTTGCACCTGCCTGGGACACCAGTTGGAAGGCAGGCTTGTTCCCTCCTCTGGGCACCATGCCAGTCTTCACCATTCAGCCCCATCTCATCTGGCTGAACCAGGCATAGGGCAGTCGACATCCCACCTCCCCAGGTAATCCTGGAAGTGTTTGGGTGGGTGGGGCTCGGTCCAAGCAAGGATCAGACCAACTGGAAACAAACTGACTCACTCCAGAGTGGAAGTAATTCCAAGGGAAGTACCCAAAGTATTATATTCCCACATTGTATTATATTCTTACCCATCCTGGTGAGATTACATTACTCTCCTTCGCCAAAGAAACTGGTGATCCAAAGGTGCACAGTGCAAGAAGGGGTCAGTTTGATCAGGAAAATGAAACAATGCTTGAATTAGATTTTTACTTCATGATTCCTCTGTCTGCTCTTCACCCCTGTCAACACCACCACCAGCCCATGGGGACCGAAGAGGGAATAGAACGGTCAGGAAAAGAAAACACAAAGCAGGGAGTTTTATAGAGCTATACATATTCTATTTAAAAGGGCTGTCCTTTAGTCTTAGAGTATGTCCTTTTGACTTTTGTACTGTTAAAATGTCCTCTTCTGGGGCGCCTGGGTGGCTCAGTCGGTTAAGCGTTTGCCTTTGGTTCAGGTCAATGATCTCAGGGTCCTGGGATCGAGCCCCGCATCAGGCTCTCTGCTCCACAGGAGTCTGCTTCTCCCTCTCACTCTCCGTCTATGCTCTCTCTCTGAAATAAATAAACAAAATCTAAATAAATACATAGATAAATAAATAAAATGTCCTCTTCTTTATAAAATGATGGTGATAATAAATGGTCACTGTTTGGTAAAATTCAAAGCTGGCAACCTATGTCCGTGTACCAACTCCTTAAACACTTTGCCAGCCCCTAAAATCCAGCAGTGTGGGGAGCTCTGGATTACTGTACAGTAGTGTCCCCAGAGGTTTTGGGAGAGGATGGGGAGGAGAGTCTCCCCTCTTCATGTATGAGTAGAGCTCCAGGTCTGCTGGGTGGGCTCTGAGGATCCTGGTCACCAACTAGCACAACGATGAGGGCAGACTTTGAGTAGAATAAATAATGTTCTCTAGACTCCCCGGATCCTGTTTTTCAGATCTATCAGTGCCTTCCTGTGCTGCTGTCTCCCCTGTCAGGGAGGAACTTGTCTGATTACCTGATTTACGTTCAACTTTAATTTACTACTCATCAGAAAACTTGTATTTTAAAAGCTAAGACCTGAAGAGAGTGGTAAATGCTTACTCCAAAGGCATATCCCACTGATAATGAAATCTTAGGGACAGCAAGGGAGCATGCCTTGACACGGGACATATCAGATCACACAGGTGGGCATTCATCCAGCCTGCCTATGAACCACACCCAAGTCCACCCTGACACTGCTCCATTTATAGGCCACCTCGTCTAGTAAGACAATTTAAAACTTGAATGCCTTCTGCTTTGTGGTTTTCAAAGCCCTTTCATGAACATTCCCTGATGTGACCCTCCTAGCTGAGAGGTAAGCAGGGCAGGTAGCAGTATCTTTGTTTTTACAACCGAGGAAAGCCAGACTTGAGGAGTGGGAGTTGAAGAGCTGCATTCGGTCATGGCTGGGATGGGCAAGAGGTACAATGTGCACTTTGGTCTGGGAAGGCCAGGTAGGTCGCTCACTGCTCCTCCTGGCCTGAGACGAGGCCTTTCTGCTATGGAAACGTGGTGGGCTGAGGCTTCGCTCAGTGCTAAGATGGGGAGGTTTTGGGGGAAATTGTGCCCATTAATAATAATCAAGCTTTTATACACCATTTGGTATTTCCACAGTACCAACTGGTAATCACTATATCATTGTAGTCCCCTTAGGTCTAAGCAAACATGTAGGGTCAGTGAGTTCTCCAGATCCCATTTTATAGCTGAGGAAATAAGCTGGGGAGATTAATCGTCTTGCGGTTTGAGGAAATCAGCAGCAGAGCAGGACAGCACGGGCCTTAGGTTGAATTTAGTCAGCTAAATGGAGCGGCTCAGACAAACCCCAGGGCAGGAAGGGTCTGTGCGCGCATGTGTGCATGCGAGCACATAGGAGACAAACTGCTGTTTTCAGTACCATCAAAACTATAATCCATTTGGTATTTCCTGGATTAAAAACTCCCTAGGCCACATACCATGGCCCACAACCATGTTTGGGTCATGGCCAAAAGAACAAAAAGAAAGAACTAAGTCTGGGGGATGGAGAAGGACATGGAAGCTTTGAGGTGACAACTGATGCCCTTGGACAGAATCATAAAATCCAGTTCATGTGCTAGTGTCAAATCTAGGCACTTAGAGACTCTGTCGTCTTCCATTGTACTCCCCTCTTCTTCATCCACACTGAGAAATGCCCTCAGTCACCTCTCCTAGCTTTTCAGGTCATCTTCAATGTAGAGCGTAAATATTGCCTTATTATTACTCTTTCTGTACAACCCAGATAGATTGGCTGTCAGAGACCAAGACATTCTGTATTCCTGGAAACGTAGAGATGATAGAATTCGAAAGGGATGTTTGATGGTCTAAAAATGATCTTATATCAGACTTTCAAATATCTCCTGGCAGTGTCAGGATGGGAGAGAGACTCACCTGGCAATGTAATGTATTTACTGGGTAAATAGTAAGCACTTGCAGTCTCTGTGACTTAATCAGAATGAAGTTCATTATGATAAAGAGCTGTGCCCTTTGGTCCTATTTGCATTAAGCAGGCTCCCAATTTCATTCACATTTCCGAAGGAAATTGTAGGCTACAAGCTGCCTAAGGAGTGGCTTAGGGAGGACAGCTAGCAAGGGTATTCACCAGAGCAGATAAAGGGGAAAGGAGGTAGTGGGCTAAGATTAAAGCAGAGAGAACAGATGCCCTTCTTATCAATTCCAATCTATGAAGGTAATTTTGCTTTCTTGTTTTTAACTTGAGATTTGCATCAGTCTCTCTCTCTCTCTCTGGGTTTTGAAAACATATTATCGGGTCATCTAAACCTTTTATGAAACATTTCAGACTTGTATGTGCATGAGCTGGTGAAGATTTATTATATTTGACACCATAACTAAAGATTTTAAGGCATTCTTTTAAGCACAACTCGACTGAAACCCCTGAGGCTAGATCCCTATCTCTTGCCAGATGTTAACTTGGTTTCACTGGTGGGAGCCCAGGGTAAGGTTAAAACTGTTTCTGGAGACATTATTTGTGCCTCAGAATGTTTAACTCCATCAGTATATATTATTATATATCAAGAAATCTGGGATTCCCAGATCGGAATTCTCCCCACCCCATCCACCCCTGTCCTCAATTTATTTCTATTTCTTTTGGAGAAGTCGTGGCCTCCCTCGTTTTGAATTAAAATAGGCAAAGAGAAAAGCATAAGATTCAATGAATCCATGAACAGAAGTACCAACCCTTGTCCTTTGGGATTCTCTGGTATTTGCTCAAGCAATCTGGGCATCTCTGGGTAGGAATACGGATAAATGATGTCATTCAGCAGAATTAGGACCAGACGGAAAAATGTAGCCAAATCCTGCAGGGGGTAGCACTGAATCCTGGCTTAGGTAGGAAAGGTCCGGACTGCTCTGGAGAGGGCAAACAAGTGTAACTGTGAAGGCAACACAGTCTCTGGGATGAGGCTGAGAGGGTAAGAGCATTTTTGAGATGTGCAGTGGGGTAGGGTCGGGAATGTAACACCAAATACTGGACTGTGACAGCCGCCAGGCCTGAGGGCCGTGACTCCCACAATGGACTTGGGTCACAAAGGACTTTTGTCATCTTGAGGCTGTATAATCGGTAGATGCAAGCTGCACGTTGAGCACGTTTTCTCCTGGATCCCATCCTTGGCGACGGATCCAGACCTCAACCTCCAGGATCTTTTTGAGAAATAAACAAATAGGAGACAAACAACCAAAACAGCAACACAGTACAGCGGGCGCGGGCGACGAAGCTCCGCCTCTGCAAGCCTCGGGCCAATCAGAAGCCTGTTGCTGGGGCCTGGTGTTTGGCCGCCTGACGTTCCCATGGAGACGGAGGAACGTTACACACTAAACACGGGGCGACGTTGACGTCTATGCATTATATCCATGGAGACGACTGAGTAAACGTCATCCCCCCCCTTCCCCGCCCTCCCGCCACGCCAGGGGCGGAGGGAGCGACGCAGACGCCGCCGTCACGTGCCACAGGCCCGCCGCGAGGCCGGGTGGGCGGGGCCTGTTGCTATGGCTGCAGCTGCGGCGGCTGTTGTTGTTTGGAGCTGGAATTAGAAAGTGCTGAGACTGCAGTGGAGCCAGAACCGATTCTGGAACAGCGTCTCCCGCCCCCGGGCCAGAAAGGGTTCCCCAGCCACTGGAAAGCCAGGACACCCCCTAGGCTGTCCCAGCACGCCTCAGCCCCAGGTCCTGAGCCAAGATCTGTGAGCTGCCTGGGCTCCCCACTGAGGGCCAAACCTAGACCACTCCCTCCACGCTTAGTTGGCGGTTAATTGTCAGGGTGACCTCCCAGACGGCGGTCTCCTCCAGACAGCAGCAGCCCACAGAACAACCACTGACCAAACTGCCTGGCCCGTGGCACAGGAGCAAAACCCAGCGTAGAAAACTTTCCCACTCTCGGAGTAAACTCCAGAATCAAGGGGAATCAGAAGTTTGGGTGTCTTTTAGACTTTAAAAGCGGCACGTTAGACATTCATTCCTTTAGAGCTTTGTTGGAGACTTGAGGGAGGGGTGCCTAATAACCCCATTCAAGAGCCGTCCTCCCAAAGGGAGAGAAAATTTAGAAATCCCTGAGGACTGGATACTGAAAAGTGGGAAGACCTGAAGAACCCAGGTCGGTAGGAAGTGAAGCTTTGATTTCTGTATCGCTTCGTTCTTGAGTATACAAACTAGCGGAGTGTGAGAAATCTCAGGGTGCCAGGCTCCTTTTTCCTCACGCAATTCTGGAAACAGTTATAGGAAGGTTGCAGCAACAAATTGCAAACAAAACCAGATCCAGTAAGAGGAGTGAGGAGTTGAGATGACTGCGAAGACAACCGCCCTGAACAGAATGTAACATTTGAATGATAAGGCACAGCTGAAGGGTCTAAGACTTTGAATTTTCTCCAGATATCACAGTCTTCCAGCCTAGCTGAATTTATGTCGTGTCTTATTTTTGAGAGAAAGCAGAACTATTATTTGAATGAATTAAAAATAAGCCATGGGAGGGGTGGCTGGCTGGCTCAGTTGGAAAAGCACACCACTCTTGATCTCGGGGTGGTGAGTTTGAGCCCCACGTTGAGTGTAGAGATTACTAAAAAATAAAAAATAAAAACAGTAGTATACACAAAAAAGTAACAAAAATAAAGTGAAATGCTTTAAAAAAATAATAATAAGCCGTTGGGGTGAGCACATGGTGTCTGTTCCCAATGGCAGAAGCATAAAGAAGGATTTCATTAAAATGAATGGCATCTGGGGTTGATCTGGGATCCCTCCATTCCTCCACCAGTGCCTACTCAATCCCATTTTCCATTTCTTACAAATCAGCACCTCAAGGTTCCCTTCCTATTACTCCTTGCTAGCCCTCCCTGGGCTCCCATTCAGGTATTTTACCACCTGCCCACAGAGCATATCCGTTCCCTTTCAATATTCCTTTGCTCCATCCTCTGACCTACCTATTACTCACTTCCCTGACACCCTTCTCTAAACAGTTCTCCCTTAATTCCCTTCCCACTCTGTTGCCACTCCCCAGTTGATCAGCACTCCCCAAACCCTTGCCCCATCCACTCATCTCCACCATAATGTTTTTCCTGTCTCGTCCTTATTAAACAGAGGACAACAGCCTTTTGTAAATATAGGCCAAACACAGGAAGAAGGGTACAGTGAACTGAACAAAGTCATCATCTGCACTTAAAAAAAGAAAAAAAAAAAAATCCCCGGATAGTAGTAGAGATTCTTACTACATATCCAAGCATTATGCAGATTTTGCTTATTACAGGACTATGGGCAAGGCAGCAACCTACTAATTCTGACATTTTCAGGGAAGTATGATAATTTCTACTTTTTTCTGACAACTGATGATCAAGCTAAACCCATCTGGGAGTGTCAGCTGCCCTCTCCCCACCCCCCTGTACTCCACCTAGAGCGTAAGGCAGATGGAAGAGAGAGAAACTTCAAGTTCAAGGAAATGGGAAGGCCTGACTTGAGGGTAGATTAGATTGAATCAGTCTGGGCATGGGAATGAAGTGGCTTGTGTTTTGGTTTAGATGGGAAAGGAAAGCATTGATATGATTTACCCCCAGGCATATAAATAACCTATCTTACCATCTAGAAGAAAAGTGGAAGAGCAGTCCTTGTTATCTTCCCTACTTCAAACTCAGGAGTTAAGTTAGAATAAGACAGTTTTGTTTACGGTGAGATTCTCTCTCTCTCTTTCTAGGTTTCTCTTCCAATCCTTCTGGCCAACCAGGGTCCCAGCAAGCCACTGACAGAGAGTGGCGGGGGGCGGGGGGAGGGGGAGTGAGGGAAAAACTGAAGGCAAGATTTATCTAGTCCTTCAATGTACCAGGACTGTATAGAGTGTCCTCGTATATGTTATCTCATTTTATCCTCCCTACATCCCTGTGAACTAGGTCTTTTTGCACCTATTTTGACACCTGAAGAAACTGAGGCTCAAGCCTCAGTTAAGTAACACGCCCACAGATGTAGTACAGAGCCAGGTTTCCAACCCAGGTGTCGATGTCCAGAGCTTTTGCTCTTCCTACACCCCAGGATGAAGTGGAGTATGCAGCAAACCTCTACTTGGATCCCTTCACAAGTTCACTTTCCACAGGGAGACTCTAGCCCTTTTTTTCCAAATGTATTAAAAAGAAAAGGCACAGGAGGGATTGAAGATCTTTTTGCAAGCTCTGCTAGAACTTCATGAAAAGGTGCTGACACCACAAAGTAAGAACCTGGATCCATCCCTGCCTCCTGGGATTAACCTATATTTCCCCATTGGCCCAGGAGCCAAGAGACAAAGAGAGACATGCTCCAGAGAGCCCCGGCAGCAGAAAAGTTTGGGCGAGTTCTGGGAGACTCTGACTTGCCCCAGGCTAGGGAGGGCACTACCTGGAGAGTCCTGCCAGAACTCTCTGTCTGAAGCTGTCACTTGGGCCCGGCGCCTCCTCCTTCCCCTCGCTCCTCCCCCATGCCTGACCCTGCCGAGGAGCACGTCCAGCACGAATTCCTCCAACCCTCAGATGCCTTTAGGATTTTATGTGTCTAAAGAGTTCCCTCCTTGACAAGCGGCATTAGTCAAGTTGAGTGGGTGGGAAGGGCATTTCCCTGGTGATCCAGGGCTGGAAGGACAGGGAGACCCTCCTCCCTCCCGGCCTTGGCAAGCAGCTCCTGCAGAGACCCATGTGGGTGGCAGTGAATCCGGAGGAGCCAGAGGGTCTCTTGCTGGGCAGGAATGCCCACAGGCCCCACCTTCTTCAGCCCTCCTAGCAACTCATCCTGTCTGGGCCCGTGAACGGGGTGGCAATGCCAGGGAGTGGGTTCTCCCGTGTCTGACTCCAACAACCAGTTTATTGTGATGATTCTATTTGTGTTCCCTGTGTTCTGTTTGACTTGGCAGCACGGAAGGGAAAGGGCAGCAGGTTCACTCGGGTTTGTACTGGGTGGTTCCTGCAGACACACCCAGGCATTAATGCCCGCGGCTTGCGCCGGGGATGCCTTTACCTGGGGGCCCTCAGTGTGCAAAAGCCAGGTGTGGGAAGTAGTTCCTTTTTATGGACCAGCCAGGTGTGGTTGGCATTTCGTCTATTCCTGTATTACTAACGTCATTCAGAATCAGGTCAAAGGGCAGGCTGGCCAGACTCCCATCAGCCTGGGATCCAGGACCAGGGGATGGTTGATCATGTCCATTTGGGCTGGATTACCCTGAGTACCAACTACCCACGGGCACCGTAACTCCTGGATCTAAAACAAAAATCCAAAGCCTGACAATTGGGTTCTACTCTGGGGAACTCATGTTCCCAAAGTTGAAACCTGGACTTTCCTAAGCATCCAAAGTAAGGATTCTTCTCGTACAAGGTGATCCCATTCAAAGAGAACAGACTTCACGGTCAAATAGACTTAGTCTAGAACTCTGGATTTGCCCCCTTATTTACCTGAACCTTTATCTAGAACTAACATCTTTAGCACGTAGGAAATAACAGCTAACGCTTCTGCTACCACATGCCTTTCTACCAAGCCTAAAAACTGCCCTCGCTCTGGACTCTGCACTCAAGGAAAGCCAGTCATTTCCTGGGTGAAGGTGACAGCCACGGTCAGCCGGCGCGCCTGGAAAAGGGCCTCAGAAGTGCACGAGCTTCAGTGGGATCCCCGCCCACCCCAGGAGCAAGAAGGAAGCCTTGCACAACCACACTCAGGCCTGTCAGGAAAGAGCATTCTGCTAGGCAAGCAGGCGTGGGCCTCTCTGTGCTCCTTCGCACACTGGGGGGGGGGGGGGGACGGGCGGTGGTGATGGCAGAGCCGGGCGAGGGCGCAGGCATAACCACGCATGTCCAGCAGGCAAGGCTACAGAGCCCTTCCCTGAAGAAAGTGGCCCTGACCTAGACAGCCAGGTGATGAAACCATTTCCTCTACTGCAGAGGCCTGAGCACATGGCTTCAGGGCCTGGCAAGGCCACGGGCTTTGTTCACCAAGGCTGCCACTCCCTACCGGATGTGATAATGTACACTGTGGACTTGAGACACTTACAATTATTTCTTAAATGGAAGCAAGGTGTAGACAATTACCACTGCCCACATTTATTGAGCTCTTAGCGTGCTTTATGGGGCTCATATGGATTCATTTATTCAGCCCTTAAAACAACCCTATGAAGTACGTTCAATCATCTCCATTTGTCAGATGAAAAATGGAGCACGGAGAAGTTAACTTCTCCAAGTCTGCCTAGGCAATAAGTGACTATCAAACCCAGGACTGGCTGACTTCCAAGCCTGTGTGCTCTTAACTATCTAAAGCAAAGTGGACGCCCTTCCTCTGAATCAGTGGAGACATGGGAACAGGGAGAAGTCTTGAGACAGGTCCCATATCGGACTGGAGGGTTCAAGGCCCCAAGTCCAGTTTACTGGGGATCCTTGGGTCTATGCCTCCAGAAGTGTCATCTGATTTGGGCCCCCAGGTTCTCACTGGCCTCTCTAGAGCAACATGGGCCAGAGACAACTCTAGTAATTCCCTTAGGCTAGCTAGATCCCATATACAAGTCTAAAACTGGGCTGGAACCTTACTGACCCTACAAGAACAGAACAGGATGGAGGCAGAGACTAAGGACAAAACTATGACTCTCTTCTAGGTATCTGTACAGACAGGGCTTGGCTTCTGTGCTATGTCTGAGAGTGAGACTTGTCCATCTGGGTTTGGGTTCTATTCTGTGACTAGGATGGCATCATATAGGGCCAAAGACAAAGCCCTCAAGGCACCTTTCTATTCCTGGCCCTTTTATGGCATCTCCTTTCCCTCTACCTCCTCCAATAACACACACACACACACACAAACACACACACACAGACATTGGTATTATTAAGTAACACTGGCCCTGGAGCCAGACTCTCTGGGTTCTAATCCTAGCTCTGCCACTTATTTGCAGAGCATTTATCTTTCAAATTATTTAAGCTTTCTGTACCTTAGTTTCCTTATCTGTAAATGGGGATGACAATAGTACCTTCCTTATAATGTTGTTAAGAGGCCAATGAGATAATGTATGTGTACAGCAAATGCTCAATACATGTTAGGCGTTGTTATTGTTGCGGTAGTTTGTTACTTCTTTGCACCCTTTTTTCTCTGGATATGAGATAAATTTGTTGAAAATTGGCTCTAAGCTATCACTTACTGGGTTACTATTTATATTCCTCCTCCCATATCCTCTTGCTGTCAATCCTTACGGAGTCCTTTCTGAAGAGATCCAGGAATGGGTGCTCTTAAAATGGGGAAGAAATCCCATTAGATTAGGTCAGGGATCTTTGGGAAATTCCTTAAAGCCAATTTCTTTGAGAATTTTAATGGGTCAACTTGGGAAGGCAGCCAAAGCTATTAATTTGTAACAGCTGCTGAGAAATCACTGTCAACACCTCGGTATAGATGCTCTCTGCTGCGCACAGAGGTTAGGTCGAAAGTCATGAAACCTAAAATAATTAATGAGCAACAGCAATGTAGGGGATTACTAATGGCAAAATAAATAACCCTTTAAAACACACACACACACACACACACACACACACGCACGCACACAGCTGTGTCCCCCTGGAGACTCTCACCTCCTTTTCTTAGATTATCATCTCAGTCTGACTATAAACCACATCTTAATAGATTTAACTTCTGGTTGACTTTTACCGTAAGGGCAAATACAAACCCATGTGCCCTACTAAATGTAAGCCGATGATGATACGGGCCAAGGATAGAAAGTGAGCGACCCAGTGGGCGAGTAAGTGCCACGAAGCAGAGTCAAGGTGAAGGGGTATCTTATCTCAAATCTGAACAAAGGAGTGTATTTCCTGTGAAGTCTGATGAGAAAATACAAAAAAAAAAAAAGTGTGGTTTGACTCCATCACACAAAGTTACAGTGGGTCTTGCCCTGGCGTAGAACTTTAAAGACCTGAGCAGCACATTTGTGGTTTGGTTGTGTTATCCGATTCTGGGGCTGATACCTGCTGCTTTTAGTTCATGGCTGTACAGTTTCCAGTCCTCCTCGGGGCTCTTACGTTATGGTTTCGGGTTGGCCACACATCTCTCTCCACTATTCGGATGGAACAGAAGCAAGGAACCCCCACAAAGAGACCATAAGAGACCAAAGAGATAGGGACTCACCATATGCCAGACACTGCTTTATCTACCTCATTTCACTCATGTTGCCCCCTTCACAGGTTAGGAAACTGGGGCTTAATACAAGTTAAATAATCAATCCAGCATCATACGAGTAGAAAGGTGTCGAGCCTGGATTCACACATGAGACCATACCAGGTGATTGCCCAAATTGCGTCCTTACACACCAAATTATGCAGCATCACCATGGTCTTTCCCCCATCCACCTCTCTGCTTATGCTGTGCTTTGGCCTTTTCTCCTGAACAACCACTGAGGATGGCATGTCCAATTTTTCATCCCTCAAAGACCTTCTCCTCTGTTCTGCCATCCCACCCATTGCAGCCCAAAGCTGTCTCTGCGCCCTCTGAACTTTTTATCTGGATCATTTACTTTGGCCCTGAAACATGCATTACCTTGCGTTATTATTCAAGTGTTGTATTACGTAGGCTCCATCTCTCCACCTAAATTACAAGCCTCCAAAAGTCGCTCCCCCCAGCTCAGCCTAAGACCTGTGGGCACAGTATGGGCTAAGTGTCTGAACAAATGAAAGAAAATTCAAGGTAAATATTCCAAATGGAGCCTCTACCCAGAGATCATTTTCAGCAAGTTAGAGTCATTTTGTGCTCAGCCACTTATCTATCCATCTCTTTGTAGTGCCTGGCCCAATAAATAGGTGACCAATAAATATTTGGGAATAAAACAAAAACCTTTGGAGTGACTTGGGCGTATTATCTTAACTCCTCCAAGTCTCAGTTTCCTTATCTGCAAAATGGGGCTAACGCTTGGAGTGCTTACATGCGATCGGAGACATGTGAAGCATGTCCCCTCAGAGCCCTTAGCTCCCGCGACTATCATCACCACCATTATAATTTTCTAAACCTTCCACAGGAAATGGTTCCAGCAACTCAAAAATAAAGGACTTTGGTCACTAGTCTACTGGGTAAGTGGTGGAAAATTGCCACAGGAGATGATCAAAACAATCCTGAGCAACCCTAAGACCCACAGTCTTCTGCATATTGCTATTTACCAGGTTCCGGGGTTTACGTTTTGTTTTTGCTTGTGGCCAAGTCGGAACCCCCATGGTGTCTTCCTATGGAACTCAGCGAACAGTGGCTGCAGGGAGGGGCCTGCTTTTCCTTTCTTTATTAAGAAAAGGAAACAGGAAATCGAATGTAAAACCCTCCAACGGTTAGTGTCACACCAAAGTTGTGAATTTAACCACACCCCCGTCCGGAAATGAAAGTACAGTTCTCACTGTGATGTTCCCTCTCCTTTGTGGCCCACACGGTGTTTTTCAGATTTTAGTTAGATAGTGTAGATCAAAGGGCTGAACTTGGGGGTAGGGGGCTGTCACTGGTATTTGTTGATTTGGGCATACATTAGCACACAGATTTGAAATTGCACAAATGGAGACGGGACTCTCCCTGGCTCTGTGACAACGTGGCTCCTATCAGACGTCACAACCTAAGGGGTCCGCAGACTAGATTCTGAGCCCTGGACATGTTTTTCTGTGCCAGCCCACATCATGTATTTTAAAATGCGCTCCGTTGCCAATGTTGAAACATGAAGAGGTTTCATTGCATGCACATCCAATCTGGATTTACAACCTCCCTTGGGGGGAAATAGGGTAATAATGGGGGACAGCTGCCCCCTTTAGGTGGGTGCTTGTTTCTGGTTCGGTGCAGCAGTCCACTGCAGTCATCTGCCTTCCCTGCCCTGCCTGCCCTGGGGGCATGTGAAATGCCAGGCTTCTGTCCTGTGTATCAAAGGCCGTCGCGAAGCTGCCACTCCCAAGGAGGCAGGTGTAGGTTTCTCCTCTCCAGTGTATGCAAGACTTCATTCTCACCTTACTCTTCCCTGCACAAGTCTCCTGCTTCCAGGTCACTAGTCCTGGCTACTCCCAAAACAGATGATTGTTCATAATCTGCCTAGCCTGAGCATAAGGAGAGTTTGTCATTTCTTCGCTCTATTCTAGGGTTAGTCTGGATGGGAGGGATACCTACAAGGAAATTCTGGAGGAGCAGATCAGTTGAGGAGATATGGCCCCATCAGATCTTCCTCTGAACGACACATTTTCCTTTAATTGATGGGGTGGATTTCTTGTTTGGCCACCCAACACTCATTCTTGCTTCTTCTAGCAACCAAACCTCTCCTTCCATAGCTGCGTCCTAGAGCTCCTAGATGAAACCTTGCCTGACACAGGCTCGCCCCCGGACTTTCCGGTTTCATGAGCTGCTCCCTAGAAACTAGCCCTAAACTTTTCTACATGTTCAGTCTATATATTTAAACCACCCCGGTTCATGCTACAGATTCTTTTCACAATTGTCTGTCTTTTTTTTTTTTTTTTTTTATTTTTTTTTTTTTTAAAGAGTTTATTTATTTATTTGACAGAGAGAGACACAGTGAGAGAGCGAACACAAGCAGGAGGAGTGGGAGAGGGAGAAGCAGGCTTCTCGCCGAGCAGGGAGCCCGATGTGGGGCTCGATCCCAGGACGCTGGGATCATGACCTGAGCCGAAGGCAGACGCTTAACGACTGAGCCACCCAGGCGCCCACAATTGTCTGTCTTGACTACCATCTTTGCCATCACTCCATGTCACTTCCCTGATAAGAACTTCAAGCTCTCAGAACTGCTGGGCAAATACTTCTGGACACGGGTGACTTTCAGGTATGGCAGCCCAGTGAGGTGGTATTGAGTTGGCTCCAAGGTCTCCAGCAAACGGGAATTACCTGCACAGCTGAGGCAGGTAACAAGTAAACAACAGGTGATCATTAGCCTTTAGGATACTGTACTTTTAACCTGTCGGCTATCGGCAGAGAGGTGTCCATGCACAATGTGCTCCTTGAGGACAAGGACTAAGCCTTAGTCCCAGTTTAGTTCCAGAGCCTCGGCAGTGTGCCTGGCATGCGTGGTACAGAATAATTTATAATAATTTATATTAGATAATCATATATTGAGTAAATAAAGAGAACACCTGTTGAATACTTTGGGTCAGGGCATCTAGAAATAAGACTCACTCTGAGTCCTCTGTGGAGTTGCTGCTAAGCCCTGAGTAACACGACTGACCTGGATCCATAAGCTTTGTTAATAATGATGTCATGCTGACATTCATACAGGATTTCCACATAGTTTCTCTCATTCTTATATGCTGAGGTAAAACACACACTTTGCATGCCATCAACAGACAGTTTGAAGAGGGAACACAGTGGGATAGAATAGTGGTTACCTATCTGGGAGCTAGAGCCAGACTGCTTAGGTCTAAATACTAGCTCCTCCAGGGGCGCCTGGCTGGCTCAGTCGGGGAGCATGCGACTCTTGGTCTCGGGGTCGTGAGTTCGAGCCCCACGTTGGGTGTACAGATTACTTAAATAAAAATAAATAAATAAATCTTCACTCTTCCATTTACTAGCAGTGTGGTCTTGGGCACGTTATGTAATCTGTCTGTGGCTTCATTTCCCCATCTGTAAAATGGGGATATTAAGAATACCCATCATGGGAGCACCTGGATGGCTCAGTTGGTTGGGTGTTGGACTCTTGATGTCGGTGCAGGTCGTGGTCTCGGGGTCGAGGGATCGAGCCCGTGTCGGGCTCCACACTCGGCAAAATCTGCTTCTCTCCTTCTCCCTCTCCTCTCTCTCTCTCTCTCAAATAAATAAATAAATAAATAAATCTAAAAAAAAAAAAGAATACCCATCATAAAGTTGTAAGGATATAGAACATTTAGAAGAGCAACAAGCATGCAGTTAGCACTCAGTAAACTTAGCTAGTGTCCTCACTCTGGAGAGCCCTATCATGTGACTTTTTTTTTTTTAAGATTTTATTTTTGGAGCGCCTGGGTGGCCCAGTCAGTTAAGTGTGTGCCTTCGGCTTAGGTCATGATCTAGGGGTCCTGGGATGGAGCCCTGCGTTGGGCTCTCTGCTCAGCAGGGAGTCTGCTTCTCCTTCTCACTCTCCCTTTGTGCTCTCCCTCCCTCCCTCTCTCTCTCTTTTTCAAATAAATAAATAAAATCTTTTAAAAAAAAGATTTTATTTTTAAGTAATCTCTACACCCAACATGGGGCTCAAACTTATAAACCTGAGATCAAGAATTGCATCCTCTACTGACTGAGCCAGCCAGGCACCCCCCTGGTCAGGTAACTTTTAAAAAAGAAACCAAAACAGATGACAAATATGAGATCCTCTACAATTTCTCCCTCATCGTGCCCCATAAACCTGAATGCACTACTGATTTTGAAATATCTTATATACTGAGCACAGAATATATTGTTTTAACTTGTTCTGCTCCCTGGAAGGTGTTCCAATTCATTATCCATTTCTTGGCAGGGAAAGCACATGCCTTTTGGGCGATGGTAAGAGTGCCTAATACAGATAATCTCTTGACTACGCACCCACGGTGTAAACTGAGTCCCCTCTCCTCCTCATCCTCAGCTGCGGAATCTGCTTCCCCGTTCTCCTCAGTGGCCCAGTGTCATCTCATTCAGAGGGAGCTCCTCTAACCTCTGCAGCTGTTCTAAACTTGTGGGCAGGCCAACAGCCAGCCTTTCTTCTCTGCCCTCCCAGCTCCCATTCGCACAGATTCTCTGCTGCCCTGCTCTGCCATGGCAGGGGGAGTGTCTGTCAGGATTCAGGAGCCTAAAAAAGGCACTGTTTGAAATTCCAAAAGTTTTCCCAAAAATGCCAGTTATGGTTGCCACCTCCCCCACAGCCAATTTATGCCTGGGTTAATAGCATTGTTATTCTATCACTGGACAATTTTGAGAACAGGGACAAAGGACTTAGGACAACCAGTGCACACACACACACACACACACACACACATCATCTGTCTTCTCGGAAGATCCGTAGGCAGCTTCCAACACAGAGTTAAGTGAAAATATTTGGGGCAGTGATGCCTTGAGAGTATAGAAAAGCTAGACTCTACTTTAAGAAAGCCCAATAAATGAAAATGTGAGCATTAAAACAGATGAATTAAGTGGTAATTAACCATCTTTTAAAACAGTATTTCCTGGGGCACCTGGGTGGCTCAGTCCGTTAGGCGTCTGTCTTCGGCTCAGGTCATGATCCCCTGTTCAACGGGGAGCCTGCTTCTCCCTCTCCCTCTGCCACTCCCCCTGCTTGTGCTCTCTCTATTGAATGAATAAATAAAATCTTTAAAGGAAAGAAAAATAATAAAATAAAACAGTATTTCCTATATGAAATCTCTTTCAGGGATGTCATGAAAGAGCCTCTCTCACTACATTTGAAGTCTGATTTACAGTATGGGGCCTCCTCTACTGCTGTCTCTGTTTCTTCAAAAATACCAAGGGCCAGCTATCACCAGAACTGCCGAGCTCAAGTCCCTGACCGAAGCTGGCTTATCCTCATTCCGCCAGGTACGTGCGAGGCACTCAGTGCCCTGCCTTCTCGCCTGTGCCGGAGGCGGGCCTCTCCCGAGGGTGGCCTAACAGAGGAGCAGCCCCCCGCTGGGCGGGAGCTGTGAGATCCTGAGGCTCGTGCTAGAATCACAGCTATCTTGGCAGTTCTTGGTGTGACCGTGCGGAGGGCAGGGAGAGGGGCCTGAGGCCCTCCCGGAGGGGCACTGAGGTTCCAAGGCAGTCCTCCCCCTCTCCCACCATAGGCACCTGGCGGAATGGGGTGCAGAAAAGGCAGCGTGTGCAGACAGCCAGCAGGAAAGGTGCTGAGCACTGAGAGACAGGTGCCACCCTAATCGCTCTAATTGAACGGCAGCCCTACCTCGGTGACAAGGCACTGAGGCAGGACCTGCCCTCTGTCTTCGGCTTTGGAGACAGACGACCGTAGGGCCCACTGTCGATGTTCATGGTCAGATTTCCCAGGACCCGCCCTTTCCTCCTCAACTTCATTGACATTTCCTACCAGCCCTCTCCCTATCTCTCCACCTCATGACATTTGAAGAACTTGTAGCTCTGAAATGCAGCTTCTGCTCAAATTCAGTCATTCCTTCAACAGACTTTTGTTGCAGGCTGAGTAGTGGGCCAGATCAGGAGCTGTACAGTCCTGGTCTTCTAGAAGCCCATGGTCTGGGCAGAACAGACAGCGGAGCATTTCAACACCATGGTGGAGGAGAGCCTGATGCCTGATCCAGGCATGGAGGGGTTAACACAACTTCCTGGAGAAGGTGATGCTTGAGATGAGGCCTGAAGGGAGCTGGGGGCGGGGGGGGGGGGGATGACTGGAAGAGCATCCCAGTTAGATGGAACGGTCCATGCTAACATACAGAAGACAAGAGAGTTTCACACATTTAGGGGATTGCAAGCTGTTCAATAAGGTTTAAGGCGTCAGGGGGTGGAATGAAGGAGGTGAGAGGAGACCCACTTCCAGGGAGGGTTGAGAGGGTTGCTATGTGACCCAAGCCAGAGAGATAAGCAGGCCCCAGATCACGGAGAGCCTTGTCTGCCTGTGAAAGCATATGTGTTTTCTCTGGAGAGAGAAATGAAGAGGATTCAAAGAGGTTTGTGCAGTGGGGTGACCATATACAGGTTTTAGAAAGGTCACTTTGACAGTAGGGGGTTGGGTGGCAGGTAGGGGAGGTTGGGGAGCAGTGAGGTGACCACCAAGGAGCTGGAGTAGTGAGCTCCTGCCTTCAGCCAGGGGGGGGGGGGGGGGGGCAAGAGTGGTGAGATTCTGCTTAAGTCAATCATTAACAAACAAGACACCCAGTGATTCATTTACACCTTCCCCATTCCTAGCTTCGTTTCCCCATCAGGCCCCTACCAGCCTCATCTCTGATTCTGGTCCGGTTCCCTTTCCTGCTTCCTTAGCCACTCCCTTCACTGGCAAGCTCGAAGGTGCAGGTCTCATGCAGCAGGCTTCCCAGATCCTTCTGGTTTTCTACATGGAAAGCTCCTGAGCTGTTTCTCTCTAAAGTCCCTTAGAAGTGCTTTGGCCAGTGGGAGAGAAGGGTCTTCAACACCTTTCAAAGAGCAGCACAGAAACAGTGCCACGGTCAAGTTACTAGTAACGGGAGCCCCACCTGCTATGGTAGCTGCCGGTGACGGGAAAACTCGAATGAGAAACATCAGCGCCAGCCCGAGGTCTCACATTTTGTCGGAATCCAAGAGCCAAGCTGCATGCATGTCAAATCTTCACTCCCCTGGGTAATGCCTGATGAGCTCCATCATGTCAGCCAGAATACACCCTGGAGATTATATATGGGAAACACGTCGCTCCCCAAGTACAGAACATCTCCTTTCCCTGGCTTGTGTTGGGGAACAGGACAAACACCTGTGTGATAAGGTCATTGAGCTCTGTTAGGCTTGTTCTGTGTGAATAATTCATATTTTGGGAAACCTGGCTCTTTCAAATTCATAGACTAATAAGCTACATTATATTAGGATTTTGTCGTATGTTCCTTATTCAAAATTGAAATATCTAAAAATATTTATTAAGGTTCAATACTGGGAGATACAAAGATAAATTAGATACCACACATGACTAACTTTTGCAAGCACCTGTCTTTATACAATGACCACAATACCAGCACCAGAATGGTTTTGGGATCTTAAGGAAATTTTTTTCCAGGTAAAATTTGTCCCCAACGATGTGGGAAATAACCACCTTCTGTCATCAACCCATCCCTAAATTCATGCTTTCACATTTGTGCATCTAGCTGCTGCTCCTGATTCCAGACAAAAAATCCCTGCCATTCAGAGGCCGAGCTGTTTGTGTATAATTTATGAAAGTCTTGGGTTCCTTCAAAATGAAAAGAGTTACTGAAATAGAAGTTATCTTATCACCGCGCCAGCAGCAGACCCATAACATCATCTCACAAACGCGCTCTGTCCTAAAGCCCAGAGCACACACGGTCTTGTTCCTCCATCAGAAAGATCTTTCCATTTCCTTCCAAAACAATCCATCTTCGAGCGCAATCCTCCCCTCCCAGTTATATGCAGGCCTCCTCCCCCAGTGAGTTGGCAGGAGCACGCGTGCACACACACACACACACACGCGCGCGTGCGCCCTGCCAGCACACACCTCCCTCCTCATTCCCCAAGAGCCCCGGGGGTGTGTGTGTGAATGTCTGAGCTGATGACATATTGTGACAGAAGGAGCGAGAGGGAGGCACAACCACAAAGCGATGCAGGTCACAGCAATAGGCTTTATATAACCCAGAGCCATGGAGAGACCCGAAATAGCAGCCTCCCTGCTGCTCGGTTAGTCTCCTCCATCAACCAGGGATAAAATTAGAGCAGGCACTGACGTGCACCTGCGTCTGCACTGGGACTCCAGGGAGACGGGGAGAACAGGCTCGACTCCCTGCCATCGGCCACGCAGACTGCCAGATCCTTCAGGCCCCATCTGTCACCATCCAGAGAGGGGCGTGTGTGTGTGTGTGTGCGTGTGTGTGTGTGTGTGTGTGTGTGTACCCGGGCTGTACGTGCACACCATGTGGAGCCCTACTCTGAGAACATTTCAAGGGAATGGCAAGGAGCTGGTGCAAGGAGCTTGGTTCGATGGGGCTTTGAGAAGGATGTTCCAGGCCTTTTGCAAGGAAGTCAGTGTCCACACCCTCTTTTACTTCATAGTTCCTCTTCACTTCCTTCCACACCACCACTGTCTGGCCTATACGGGGTCAAGGTCGGCTGAGGTCAAGGATATTCCCCCCCCCGCCCCGCTTTTGAACCCCATTCTGCAAAGCAAACAACAAAACCAAAATCTTACCATGTTTATTTCAGTTCCACCAAACACACACAATCTGGAGGTAAAAAGGTGGTGCCAAGAAGTCAAGAGAAGGGACAAGGCTGAGTGATTTAGCTGATTGTTCTGTAGGCCGCCTCAGGGCCTTGACCTTATGTGGAAGCCATGATCCTGCTCACAGGTGTGATGGGCAGAACTGCTGTCCAGCCGAGGCAGCTGGGTGATTTGTTTTCTTTTTCTGCTTGAGGGAGGGCAGGGAGGTTGATTCCCCTTGCCTCCCCCCCAAAAAATATATGTATATATAGTTACAGGTTTGTTATCTTGATCCCTGAGGACCATATATAAATTCCAAGGGAGAAAATGCAGCTGTCCCCAGGAACCAGAGACCAGAAAAATGACATGAATAGTACAGAAGAATAAGACAGAATGAAACTGGGTTGCGATTTTTTGAAGGAAGTCATCATCCTGTACTAGTACCTCTAAAATTCTGCTAGTACACGTTCACTTCTGGGGTGTGAGGGTGTTTCTGACCTTTGATCTCTCTTTTAAGTAAATACTTCAGAGAGAGGTAACATGTTCAACTATTTCACACTGAGGTATCAGTGATTTGTCAGATTCTTTTCCTCTCAAGGTAAACTGAATATATCCTGGAGCTCCCATGTGGCCCAGGATATGCACCGTATCATCTCCCAAAACAAAACCACACATACACAGGAGAAATCATCTAAACTAATTAAAAACGAGTTTAAAAATTCATTCCCATTTTTATTTAAATATCAAGAAGAGAAAAAAGGGATCTGTTCGGTAAACATAGCCACACTTCTGAACCTCCCCCTTCTCTTCTCTAAACTTTATAGCTGCTCTGAACCCCCTAAAACTTCCAGACACCCAGCCCTCATGGATGTTTCTCTCCCCCTCCCAACTTCTTCTCACTTAGCTCTTCATTTTTGTGTGGATTGCCTAGCATCTCGGGCTTCCTCTAGTCTTTCCAATATGTCCACTGTTTGGCTTCTCCACACACACACAAAGGAACATCCAGAAGCTGACTCAGTAAGCAAGAATCCGGTCCCCCTTAGAAGCCTGGGCACAAGGGTTCAGTGTGGATATTCATCCTGTTAGACCAACATGACTATGAGGCACAGATGGGTAAGGTCAGGGATCCCTCGGGAGAGACCTTCAGGGAAAGGACTTATTTTTTGACAGTTTTTGTCTCTAGCCTACCTTGTCAGGTTTCAGGAATTGAGGCCCAGAACTCGTTGAAAGAACAAGGTGTTCATGACTTAATATTATATCTACTTTTTCTCCACACCCCACCCCACCCCACTATGTATGGCCCCACTAGACAATTCCTTTGCCACTGAACAGACTTCTTCATACCCTGTACCTTTATTTATAGTCTTCTGTCCCCATAATGTTCTTCCCACCCTTCTCTCTTCCCTCCCCAACAGCCTCCCTTCCTTGGAACACTGAAGTGCTAGAGCCTGTAGCCCTTACATCCATTCTTCGGTACTTGACATAATGGTTGCCCACCCTGGCACTTTCCTCTCCCTGCTCCCTCCCCTACTGTTGGTAGGCAGAATTCTAAGGTAGCCGCCAAGATTCCTGCCCTCTTGCATACATGCCTTGTATACCCCTGAGTGTGGGGTAGGTAGGACCTGTGGATATGATGTGATATTACCCCCTTGATTTTGGCAAAAGGGATTTTGCCGATGTAATTAATGGCCCTAATCAGTTGACGTTGAGTTAATCAAAAGGGAGATTATCCTCAGTGGGTCTGGCCGAATCAGGTGAGCCCTTCAAAAGAGGGGTTGGGACCCTCCCTGAAATCAGAGAATCTCCAACTGGCCTTGAAGAAGTAAGCTGCCATGTTGTGAGAGGGCAATGGAAGGGGCCATGTGACAAGGACTTGAGGGTGGCCTCTGGTTGCTGAGGATGATCCCCACTGACAGCTAGAAGGAAAAGAGGGACTTTTTTTTTTTTAAAGATTTTATTTATTTATTTGACAGAGAGAGAGACAGTGAGAGAGGGAACACAAGCAAGGGGAGTATGAGAGGGAGAAGCAGGCTTCCCGCCGAGCAGGGGGAGCCCGATGTGGGACTCGATCCCAGGACCCTGGGATCATGACCTGAGCCAAAGGCAGACGCTTAACAACCGAGCCACCCAGGCACCCAAGAGGGACTTTAATCGCCTTTCCAACCAGGGCCCGGCAGAATGGCTCCTGAGAAGAAGGGTGGCGAGAAGAAGGGCCGTTCTGCCATCAACGAGGTAGTGACCAGAGAATACACCATCAACATTCACAAGCGCATCCATGGAGTGGGTTTCAAGAAGCGTGCCCCTCGGGCACTCAAAGGGATCTGGAAATTTGCCATGAAGGAGATGGGAACTCCAGATGTGCACATTGACACCAGGTTCAACAAAGCTGTCTGGGCCAAAGGAATAAGGAATGTCCCATACCATATCCGTGTGCGGTTGTCCAGAAAACGTAACGAGGATGAAGATTCATCAAGCAAGCTCTACACACTGGTTACCTATGTACCTGTCACCACTTTCAAAAATCTACAGACAGTTAATGTGGATGAGAACTAATCGCTGATTGTCAAATAAAGGTATAAAACTGCAAAAAAAAAAGAGGGACTTTAATCATACAGGCACAAGGAACTAAATTCTGCCAATAACCACATGAGCTTGGAAGAGTACCCAAGCTCCAGAAAGGCATGCAGCCCAAAAGACACCTTGATTACAGCCTGATGAGACCCCGAGCAGAGGATCTAGCTAAGCAGTGCCTGGACTCCTGACACACAGAAACTATGAGGTAATAAATGTTTGTTGTTTAAGCCACTAAGTTTGCGGTGATTTGCTAGGTGACAAATTAGGAGAAAACGAGTACCAGCCCCCTCCTGAGAATGAATGAATCATCCTCTGGACTCCACTCTCGCCACTGTTATAACCCCAGCTCCTACCGTGCCTGGGTGGCTCAGTCGGTTAAGCGGCTGCCTTCGGCTCAGGTCATGATCCCGGGGTCCTCGCATCGAGTCCTGCATCGGGCTCCCTGCTCTGCGGGGATCCTGCTTCTCCCTCTTCCCTTTGCTGCTCCCCCTGCTTATGCTCTTGCTCTCTCTATCAAATAAATAAATAAAATCTTTAAAAAAAATCCCTCCCCCTCACACTATAGCATGATCTTACCCGCACTTCTGTCAACCCCATTATCACTGCAAGCCCGGTATCAGTCCTCTCTGGGCCTGGCACCCACCAGGATCTGGAAGCCAGTAAGTAATAGTGGTAGTGAAGCTATACATGTTTGTTGAATTCCCATCGTGCAAAACCAATCGCTTTCATCTCCATTCACCGACTATTTTAAGCAGCAGCAATCTTTTTGACCTCATATGTGAGCAGGCCTGGCTCAATTCTCCATGACAGTTTGTATGAATGTAATGCATCTCATAATGGCCCCTGAAACAATCTATTGTTTCAGAGCTCCCCTCTAGCTTTAGGCTATCATGTTTCCCTGGATGTGCTGGGAACATCAGATCCTCCGTAACAGCATCTTTGAAATTGCATGTAATGATGCTAATCCTTAGCAGGCTGTGGGCCCCTGGCAAGATTGTACTTAAATTCTCAGGTCTCAACTCTTAGCCAAATCTCATCTCGCCCAGGGGCCTCTAGGACCTCCCCCAAAGCACGCCAAAGCATCTCTGCTTAGCCATTAACCAACAGCCTCGGTATCTCATGTGGATGGTATGGGTTTCATTGTTGCAAAGACGCTGACACCGGCCCCTCCATGGGTCCTGACGTTGGTTTAGAAATTACTGTCACTGAAGCCCACATATGACCATAGAGACAGGGGACAGGTCTATGAGGTTGATTTGCCTAATTCCTAGCCTGCCTTATGTACACACATAAACACATACCCAGACATGCATCACATACGCGCCTTCTTTATTGACTCCACCAATAATATAAAATACCTGTAACAGGGGACAGAGCTTTATAGTTCTCTTTGTGTAAAAAGATTTATGGAGTAAAAAGCTCCTGACTGGGACTCTGGGTACAACCAAGGCACACATTTCCATTACCACCATTTTGCAACCCTGGCCAGAATTTCCTTTGGCCCTAGGAAGAAGAAGGAGGGATTTCTCACGGATCAGGGAATCCAAGCCAAGGACCCTGGGGGCAGGGACAGAAGGGGAAATGAGTGGGGCAGGGCAAGCAAACTCTGTGCCTTTGTTTTAGACATTCCTGATGCTTACTGGGTATAGACACCTTTCTCTGAGTGGTTCCCTTGCATGCAAAATGGGCATAATAATCACTTACCTCATGGGATTGTTTGAAGGGTGACGGGAAAAAGTGAACGTGAGGCACACAGCCTAAAGCCTGGCGTACAGAAAGCCACCCAGTGCCCTTCAGCTAGTATGATCATTTGGCCCGTAATCAGCTCAAAGGGGGTCTTCTAGGGTCTCAGACATTGGATGGTAATTGGCCTGCTCCCAGAGTTGTTGGTTGCTCGTTTGGGTCTTAGGGTCTGTCTGGAAGGTGAGCAGGTCTGACGGACACCTCATTATAGCCTGTTCCCCAGTCACCTCACCCCCATGGCGGGAGTGGCGAAGAAGGCATTGGGCAAGAACCCCAGTGAGTGAGACAATAGGTGTGAATGATGAAACAGGAAGTGTGGTTTGGAAGCAAGTACCAGCAGAAAACCACTCACGGAGAATACCTACCTCAGGCCGCTGATTGGGTCTGAGCCATCACTCGACTCAAGCTTCTACGGGAAGGTTTGTACCGTGCCCAAAAGTTAAAGAACGCGGCCCTTAGGTCACCAGGGAAATAGATTTAGTTGGAGACCAAGGACTCATTTGAGACAGCACAGGCTTTGGCCTTCTGGGTTCAAATCTTGGGTCACCCCGTTATTATGTGACCTTGGGCCCATTATTCAACCTCTCCGAGCCTCAGCTTCCTTATCTTTGAAAGAGGCAGGGCTTTGGGAAGGTTCATTACGATAACATGCAAAGAGCCTAGCACAGGGCCTGGCCCACTCCATAAACATGTGCTCCCTCCCACTTCCCCTCCCAGGTGTCTGGGACACCTCCACCCCTTCCGTGTCTCCTGGCTGAAGACAGTTGACCACTACCTGCTACCCGGGATGAAGCCGGTTCTGGATTATTTGATATTGCTACACATCTGGCCTTATCACCGGTTATTGACTGCAATGCCCGGCTGCTCTCTGCTCCACCTGGCTCCTTCCTGCCAGGTGGCTTCTCCTGATGCCCTGGGACAGTGATGAAGGGTTGGGCCAGATCGCAGGGTGGCACGAGGATTGATGTGAAAAGGTTTCTGCTTAATATTCTGAACTTATGGGAGGGAATAACTTTAAAGATTTTTATTTATTTGCGAGAGAGAGAACGAGCTGGGGGGAAGAGCAGAGGGAGAGAGCCAAGCAGACTCCCCGCCGAGGAGGGAGCCCGATGCGGGGCTCGATCCCAGGACCCTGAGATCATGACCTGAGCTGAAGGCAGACGCTTAACCGACTGAGCCACCCAGGCGCCCTGGGAAGGAATTACTTTAAAAATGTATATGTATACCCGTGCCTGTAATATGCATCCCCTGGACAAGTCCAAGGTGCCCAGGCCCCATCCTCCTTATAAAAGCCCTGCCTGGTCCTCCCTCCACCATTTCTGTGGTTCCCAGGCTTCTCTTCAGGATTCTCTGCGGTCCCTCTTCCTCGGCACATCTAAGTGTTGCAATTCCAAGGGTTCCACCCTCAGCCCTCTTCTCATCCTCCTCCACATGCTCCCTGGGTGATCTCACCCATCACCACCACAATTCCCGCTTGATTTCCTAATCCATCTGTCCCATTCACACTCCCTTTCTGACCACAGTTCTGTATATGCAGCTGCCCTTGGAACATTTCCCCCTGTGCTTCCACAGCCCCTCAGGCTCAATCCCCTCAACACCCACCTAATTCTTCTATATTTTGTGCCCCAGTAAATGGCGCTCCATGAAAATCCAGAAGCCTAAGCAAACCTCCCATTATGGTCCCCAACTTCTGTCAATTCTATTACCCTAGTCTCTCTTGAGTGGGTCCTCTCCTTTCTATCTCCATTCCGCAGCCCACACCCAGGCTGTTGTCCTTGGGGCTCCCCCCTACCCCCCGCCCCAGTACTGAGACCACTGCCTGAACAGGCTCTTTGCCTCCCAGCTTCATTCCCTTTAATTGTTCCAGCCTATACGGGGCTGGTGTGGTCAGTAGAGCATGTGACTCTTAATCATGGGGTCGTGAGTTCGAGCCTCATATTGGGTGTACAGATTACTTAAAAATAGATTAATAAAAATAAAAATATAATTGTTCCTAGAGAGATCTTTCCAAAATGCAGATCTCCTCCTCAAATCCCTCAAGCCCTCTAGGTCAGTCAGGGTCCAGCCAGGGAACTGAAATCACACCAGCAATTCTAACAGAGCTCGGTTAAGATTTCAGATTAGTCTTTCAGATCAATCGTTTAGGAAGTCTAAAGTTATCAGCTAGGACACTGAAAAGACAGAAAGAACTCAAGTACCAAGGAGGTGGCGACCATCGGTAGGGGGCACTGCCCCCCCCAGGGCTGAGAGAACGAACGGAAGAGGTTGGGATAATTTATTCCATTACCTTTTTTTTTTTTTTAAAGATTTTATTTATCTATTTATTTATTAGAGAGAGAGCGAGCGCACAAGTAGGCAGAGCGGCCGGCAGAGGGAGGAGGAGAAGCAGGCTCCCCACTGAGCAGGGAGCGCGATGCAGGACTCCATCCCAGGACCCTGGGATCATGACCCGAGCCAAAGGCAGACCCTTAACTGACTGAGCCACCCAGGTGTCCCTATTCCATTACCTTAATGATGAGAAACAAACTAGTTTGATACGCAAAACCCTCCTTACGGTGCCCACTTATCTCCCTGGCCTTCCCTCTGGGCACAGCACTGCCGCCCCCATCCTCAGACCAAGCCTGTGGTCCTTCCACTCTCAAACTTCCAAGCTTTTCAAGCACCTGGGTGGCTCAGTCGGTTAGGCGGCTGCCTTGGGCTCAGGTCATGATCCCAAGGTCCTGGGATTGAGTCCTACATCAGGCTCTCCGCTCAGTGGGGAGTCTGCTTCTCCCTCTCCCTCTGCCTGCTGTTCCCCCTGCTTGTGCTCTCTCTCTCTATGTCAAATAAATAAATAAAATCTTAAAAAAAAAAAAAAACTTCCAAGCTTTTCTACCTGTGCTGGCACCACCTGAAATGAAATGCTGCTCTCCACTCTTTTCTGTAAGCCATCCCTCAAGAAAGGCTCAAGGAGGCTTCGTATCACTTTGAGCGCCTTTCCTGACCACTGCGCCCGCTTCGGGCAGGTCCGGCGGCCCCTTTCTTAAGGGTTTCCATAACATCCTGGTCATGTTACTGTCACATCACACTGGATTCTCATTGTCATTTTAGCCATCTATGAGTGCTGTAGGGCAGGACAGAGGCAGTCTCTTTGTCCTCTTTGCATTCTCTGCTTTCAATACAATGCCTGGCACATAGTATGTGCTCAATACATGGCTGAGTGTTAAAATCAGACCCACCGGGGCGCCTGGGTGGCTCAGATGGTTAAGCGTCTGCCTTCGGCTCGGGTCGTGATCCCGGGGTCCTGGGATCGAGTCCCGCATCGGGCTCCCTGCTAGGCGGGGAGCCTGCTTCTCCCTCTGCCTCTGCCTCTCTGTCTCTGACTTTCATGAATAGATAAATAAAACATTTAAAAATAAATAAATAAAATAAAATAAAATCAGACCCACCTTGCCTCTCTCATAGATAATAATCTCCTGCCTGCTTTTCCCATTAAATCCATCCTTGCTAAGGGCAGCTCTGATCACATCTGTCCAATGATCAAAAAGTCTTCAGTGGCTCCCCATTGTCTGAGGAATAAAGTCCAAATTCCTGAGCATACTGTCTGGAGCTTGTCTCTGATCTTCCTATCTAGGCTTATTGCCCACTACACCTCTGCACATACCATGTGCCCCGCCCATACCAGGCCACCCACTATTTCCTCAGTACCTTGAACTCTTTTCCTCCGGATCAGAGTTCACTCTGTTACCTTCACCAGGAATGCCACTGGGAGCTACCCTTGGCACCCTGTTGCAATGCTCCCCGACTTCAAACCTAGTTCATTGGGCGTCCACTTCAAGAAACCTTCCTACATCCTCCTTCGGTGGTGGGGGATAAACAGTCCACCGTTTAACAGGACCTTCATGTCCTTGTGGGGTCTGGCCCCTGTTCCCTGGTCTCACCGTATCTCTTTCCACTCTCCTCCTTGCTCTGTCTGCCCTGGAATGCTAGTCTTCTGGGCTTCCCGGGATGCGCTGTGCTCTTTCGCACCACTGAGCCATTGTGCAAGCTGTTCCCTCTGCCTGGGTGGCTGTGCCTGTCTGCCCTTCACCTCCCTCTCTTTCCTAAACCCCAGACCAAGTGAGTGTTCTCTATAACACACTCTCCCAACACCCTGTGTTTGTCCTTTTCTTCAGCTACTGTCCCTATGTCTATTGCTAGACCGTATGCTGCATGAAAGTAGGGCCTGTATGTGTCCCGGTTATCATTACACCCCGGCACTTAGCACAGTGCCTGGCGCTCGCTAGAGGCTCAGTCAGTGTAATAAGTGCTGGTGCATTAATAACCCCCTCATTTGGGGCATTCTCAGCAGCCTGCAGCGAACCAGTCATTTGTGTATACCTCTCCCCATCTTGAGCATAAGCTTTTTAATTTAATTTAATTTAATTTAATTTATTATTTATTTGAGAGAGAAAGTACATGCAAGTGAGAGAGCACGCGCCGGGTGAGGAGCAGAGGGAGAAGCAGACTCCCCATTGAGCAGGGAGCCCGATGCGGGGCTGGATTCCGGAGCTCCGGGATCATGACCTGAGCCGAAGGCAGATGCTTAACCGACGGAGCCCCGCTTTTTTATCTCTTAAAAAAGAAACTTTTTATTTTGGACATTTTCAAAGATATACAAAAGTCAAGAGAATAATAGAATAACCCCCCTTTTTCCATCATGCTGCCTTAACAGTCATCAACATTCGCTCAGCCTTATTGAGATACGCTCCCTTCTGTTTTCTCTAGATTATTTTAAAGCATGTCTCGGACATAATAAGTCAAACACTTCTTGAGGGTTGATGTGTCTTGTTCATCTTTGCTTTTCACATAGCCCCCAGCTCAGCATCTGGCCTCTAGCAGATGATAAATCCACAGTGAATTAATTAATTCCAAAGAAATGTCATTCATTCATTCATTTTGCAAATTTATTCCACAAAGTCTTCTTGAGCAGCCACTATATGCCAGGCGTTGTTGGCACTGGGAATAGAGTCTAGTGGGAGGACACAGGGAATGAAGGAATGAATGAATGAATGGATGGATGAACGATGACTTTTAAAAGCACCTCATAGTGGTAAGTGCTATGCAGATCTTTAAGACAGGACAATGTGGTAGCAAGTGATGGAGTGGCTACTTAGAGCAGGTGCTTAGGGAGAACCTCCGTGGGGAGGTGTCCTTTAACGGAGTCCTGAATGGCAAGAAGGAACTAACGTGGGGAGCTGAGGGGAGAAAGCACGCCAGAAGTAAAGAACAGCGACCTCAGTATCCCTGAGGTGGGGCTGGCTGGACTGTTGGGGGAACAGAGAGAAGTGTGGCTGAGTGAGGAGGCCGGGGGAAGTGGCTGGAGCTGAGGTCTGAGGAGCAAGCCGCCCACATCCTGTAGGGCTTCATAAGCCAAGGCAACAAGCTTGGGTTTTGTTGAAGGTTTGTCGGGAATCCATTAGAAGCTTTTAAACAGGGGAATGCTGTGATTTAGGATCATTTTGGTTAGGGTGTGGAAAATAAACGATAAGGTGAGCAGGGCAGTGACAACAGTTTAGGAGGGAAGGGTAGTGTTTGAGACCAGCGTGGGAGCAGCGGGGCTGGAGAGGCGCTGAAGGCTCGGGAGAGGTCTCGGAGTGGGCGTGCATCCGTCTTGCTGAAGGACCGAATGCGGACATGAGGCAGCAAGAGTCAAGGAGGCTTCCTGGGAGGAGAAAGGTCACTCTTACAGAATGCGGGAGGCCTCAGCGGCCGGGGAGGAGGTGACCAGGAAGGGCTGGCAAGTGAACAGTAGTGTGGCCACGTAGGGGGCATCAGCTATGCTCACAGAGTTTTATTTCAGAAGCTTCTGCACCCGCCTCAGTTTCCTCTTTCGTCAAATGGGCATGGTGATACCATCTTGAGGGTTTCTTTTGAAAGTTAAATGAGAAGGTGTGTAAAGGGCCCGCAGTGGGCACCGAGTCAACGCACAGTGAGAGTTCTTATCCACCGCCCCAGCTGGAAACAGCCTTCAGCCGATTAGCCACAGTCTGTCTGAGGAGCCATCCCGGGGAGTGGGTGTATTTCCCTCCCTCCTCTGAGAGTGTCGAACTTCCCGGGGAGAACCCATTCACCCACTCACTTGTTGGGTAATTCCTGTACTTTTGGTGTGTCCAATAGGAAGCGACTGGGACAACAGGGACATTGTAGCCTCAGGGCTGAGGTTTTCTAGGATGAATGAGACCCAGAACTCTGGCGTAACTGAACTTCCCCGGAGAGGGGTAAGAATGAGAGGGAGTGGTAAGAGAAGGAGACCCTGCTTCTCTGTCCCATGTGCGGCCCAGGGATGCAGGACCCCCAGGGTCCTGCCGCTCTCCCCTGCCTCAACGACCCCGTGGGCACAAAGAGCCCCAGGAACTTGCCTCCACGTGCCCTTAGGCGAGAACCCAGGACCTGGGGCCAGGGCATCCTAGAGTTCCTCCTCCCATCTTACGTCTGCCCCAATGTTTAAAGTTGTGTGGGTGTGTGGGGTGCATACACACACCCATGCATATACACACAGATATGTCAGATTTTATAAGTTCATGTATGCATAGAAAGACTAAAAAGATATGCACTAAAATGTTAACGGTGAATTTTCTCTGGGCAGCTAACCTATGAGTGACCTTCTTTTTATCTTTGTGCTTCTTTTGTATTTACCACAATGTAGCACTTTCCAATGAGGGCAAAATATTACAGTTAAAGAACCTCTAAAATACCTTTCTTTCCAAGTGCTCAGAATCTTCCCGGATTCTAATCTGTTCCTGAAACGGCTCCATGGGCAATGTTTGTGTGAGAGTGAGGGTAGGATGGGTTCATTCACTCAGGCATTCATTTCATTCATTCTCGGATTGGACAGCTATTTGAGCGCATTGTGGGTAATATTGCTGAACCCCGCGGTAACACAAGACATAGAAGCCACGGTTCCTGTCCTCAGGACCTTTTTGAATTCAGATCTTAAAAACTTAAAGCTTGAATACTGCAAGAAAATGAATGAGTAATGCAGGAAATTAAGGGTCCTGAGGAGGACGAGATGACTTCCAGCTGGAGGTGTCAGAGGCAATTACAGACAAGAAACGGGATTGGAACTGGGCCTTAAGGGGTAGGTAGAGCTTGGATAAGTGGAGCAGGTAGAAGGGTATTCCAGGCAAGGTGAACAGAAAATAACAAATAAAGGACCGATGTTTCTTGGCTACCGCAGAACAAGTACAGATTTATATATATAGATAGATAGATGATAGATAGATAGATAGATAGATAGATAGATAGATAGATAGATGATAGATAGATAGATTCACTTGAGAGTTTTGCTCAGAGTAATCCTGTGAGCAGTAGCATGCCCTCATTTCACAGGTGGGGAAACTGAAAGTATAAGGGCACACTGGCTTCTCTCCAAGGCCTCCGAGTAGCAGAGGAAGATCCCGAAAGAAAAAGTTCTGAGATTTTCTGACCCCATGGGTGCTCACATCTAGGGAAGAAAAGAACCTGCTAGACATAGAGGGTTTCCCACCAAGAGAGAAAACCAAATCACTAAGAATATGGGGCAGCATTCCATTACTCATAAACAAGTGACAGAACAAATCAGCCTCCTATGTGTCCCTAGGCTGCGCATCGTTGCTTGGGCACAGAGAAAGGTGTACGAAAATATATACCAGCTCTCAGCATTCGTTTGGGTGGAGGAGGGTGCAGGAAAGAGAGAAGGAAGGTGGAAAAAAAGAAGAAAGAAAATGAATGAAAAGTTTTAGAGAACACGGTTGGGAAAAGCAGAAGAATTTCTGTACAAATATGTTTGTTGTAGGCATCCTTTATAGTGGCAAAAACGTGAACCACTAAAATGTTTGGGTAAAGATTTTAGTTAAAATAATTATGGCATATTTGTACCATAGAAAAACTTCTTAGCCTTTAAAAGTGATAGAGCATACAGTCGATAGAGCATGTGACTCTTGATCTCAGGGTTCTGAGTTCAAGCCCAACGTTGGGCGTTTAGATTGCTTAAAGAAAGATGATAGGGCGTATGTAATTGTTAACATGAAATAGTGCTGAGAAGACATTTTTAAGTGGAAAAAAATTATGTAATAGTATGTATATAAGCCCAGCTCTTTGTGCATGGAACTTATTTCAATAAATGGCTGTCAATGGCTGTGGCATTCTATTTTTTTAACAAGTAAACTGTTTTTTTAAGATTGGGAAAGTTAGCAAGAACTCTAAACTGCTTTTATTTGTTTATTTTTTAAAAGATTTTATTTATTTATTTGAGAGAGAGAGCACAAGCTGGGGGGAGGGGCAGTGGGAGAAGGAGAAGCAGACTCCCCACTGAGCAGAGATTTCCCCATGCAGGGCTCAATCCCAGGACCCTGGGATCATGACCTGAGCCGAAGGTAAACACTTGACTGACTGAGCCACCCAGGTGCCCCTCTAAACTGCTTTTAAATTACATTTTCTTATTTACTGGATTTGATCACGGGCCCTGTCCTTCATGTTCCTAATTCATCTAGCGGCCCCCATGGAGCCCTCTGGCAAGGGCTGCAGCCTGTTTCCTGAAATGCCCCACGAGGAGAAGGCTTGTCCTGCTGCCCAATCCTGGGGCTTATTCACAACAGATCCTCAGCCCCAAAAATAAACAGCCAGGGTGTTTCCTCTTCCTAAAGGGGAAGCAGAAGCCCCTGATGAGCAGAGGGAAGGGTGAGCCCTGTCTAGACCATCATCCAGGGGGAATTCTGTCCACCCAGTTCCCCCTGGAAATCCCCAAGGCCCGGAGCAGCTCGGCTGACTCAGGCCACCCATTCGGCCGGGGCCTTAGATCCCAGTTGACCTTCCTTCTCCAGCACCCAGCTCCATTCCATCCCCCTAAGGAAAGGCAAATTATCCCAGAGGCACTGTGGTGTGGGTAATCTTTCAAAGGAGAATTTGCTCTCAGATAAGGTAATGGGTCCAATTAGAGCCTCCTTGACTGATGGGCCTGTCCGGTCCAGCCTTGGGTCCTTGCCTGGAGATAATTCTCTCCTCTCAACCCTGGGAATGCAACTGTCTGGGGCTTGGCCAGAGAGATTCTCAAATAACAAAGAGACATTTCAGGAGCACAGGTAAATAGGCTCCCTTATCGTTTCTGAGTAAAAGAATTAACCATGGGCAATTTGTCCCCCAGGAGACGTTGGGCAACATCTGACATTTCGGGCTGTTACAAGTGGAGGGTGTGTATGTACTCTGCTGGCATCCGTGGGCAGAAGCCTGGGATGCTGCTACACACCCCAGAATGCACAGGACAGCACCCCCCCCAAAGAATCATCCAGCCCCAAATGTCAATAGTGCTTAAGGTTGAGAAACTCAGATCTAAGGTACTTTTGTGCTTTATAAATGCAAAGAAAAGGGGTTCTGGGGAATCCCCAGACTTTGGGATCTCTGAAAAGGAAGACCTACAGGGTGGAGGATTTCCCTAAGCAGCAATGTTTCCAAACTGCTGGCCCCAATCAAAACATGCTATAGTTCTATTTCAAAATTAAAAATTTTTTTTTAATTTTTAAAAATTTCTTATTTAAATTCAATTTAATTAACATACACTGTATTATTAGTTTCAGAGGTAGAATTCAGTGATTCATCACTTGCACACAACACCCAGTGCTTGTTATACATCAAGTGCCCTCTTTAATGCCCATCACCCAGTTACGGATCCCTCCACCTACCTCCCCTCCAGCAACCTTCAGTTTGTTTCCTAGAGTTCAGTGTCTCTTAAGGTTTGCCTCCCTCTCAATTTTCATCTTTTTTTATTTTTCCTTCCCTTCCCCTATAGTCATAAAGCATTTTTAAAGTGATTGTCTTCTAAGAACGTAGGAAAGGGTAGAGGAGAGAAGGAAAAAGATCTGGATTCTGGTCCCTAGCTTTGCTCTGATTGTGAGCATTTGGTAATTACAGACAGACTCCCTGTCAGGAATTTAGCAAATAAAGCAAAAGAATAAAATCCATATTTGTCATGTTAACCCTTATAATTGTCTGGAACCTTGGAAATATCTTTGACTATGCCTGAAAATATAGCAACACGATACAAAGTGAGCTAGAAATTTAATACCACTGGAGTTAATTTAACTAATGGGTGGCCAAATATCTATGTGTAGAGAGCAAGATGGAGTCACTCATGTCAAGCAGGGGCCTGTGTCAAGCAGTGACGCCATCAGTTAAGGCGACTGTAGCTACCAGCCTATCACCGAGACCAATGTCAGCTGATGACGCCCTCAGAACTGATAACCAGGAGAAGCAGAGGAGGTCTACAGGGGCTCAAGACGGATTAAACCCCTTTACGAAGGGAGGATTTTTGCAGCAAACTGTCAGACTCTTCAGACGCTGACCCCTCTATGTGTGACCACTTCAAAAAGGCAGCTGCCACCAAAGGCCCTGCCCAACTGATCTCCAAACAGACCTAAGATCCTTCACCGCTTGAGCATAATAAGCAGTAAGTGCCGAGAATTGACCCAGACGGGACTGAGGCCTCATCTCAACTGTGTGCCCACAGACTGACTTCGAGTCTGGTTCATTAACTTCCTACCCCCTGTTCTATCTTGTTTGTTGTGTGACTTGTCTTGGGTCCTGCTTTGTGCACCCTGTGAGAAGCCAAGTTAATCACATGGCAAAATGTCACTGAATTTGGAATCCTGAAACTGCTTTATAATTATGTTAATAATATAAATATAAATAATATAAATAATTATGTTAATAATTATGTTGCTTTGCAACTGAATAAAGCCGACATTGTGGAAAGACACAACTCATGTGTGCACCTTCATGGCGTGCTCATGACACTATGGTTGAGGTTGCGTCAATGAAGATTTAAATTAACTGTGCAGAAGTTCTGCCAGACCTTCACTTTGCTTCTCCCTACAAACTCTGGGTACTTCCTTGGATATCATGAGCCTCTGATAGGATGCTATTACATGTCCTCCTTCTTAGACTCCTTCCCCAAGATCTGATTTGATTCACCAAGCATTTACTGAGCCCTTCCAAAGTACCCAGCAGTTTGGTAGCAGCTGTGGACACATAACAGCTGTGTTATGGTACTAGGTTATAGTACCCGGGTGCTAATTTGGGACTAGCATCTCTAGGATTTTGAGACTGAAGGCTTGGAAATATGGTGTTGCCTCTAATGGAAGAGGATACTTGGTGAGTGAGTGGGAGGTGGATCAGAATGAAAGATAATGCCTCAGGGCATGAGATGATCAAGGACATCCCAGTGGAAAATGTTGGTGAAGTTGTTGGAGCTGGAGGGTTGGATCTCAGGTGAGAATATGAGCTCAAGATCTAAATGTGGAAATCTTCCACATTAAGATGAGTCCACTGAGATGGCAGAAAATAGAACAGAAGCCCAAGGGCTGGACCTTGGGGTGCAATTCATAGTTGAGAGGTAGGAGGAAGAAGAGAATGCAGCCAAAGGAGATGAGTAAGAACAATTAGAGAAATAGGAAGAAAACCAGGAGAGTACAGCATTATTGCAGTTGAGGAGGGAGAGGTTTTTGGTTTTGGTTTTGGTTTTTAAGGGACAACCAGAAAGTGTCCAAATTTTTTTTTCCGATCGTAGTATAATTGACATACAATATTATATTAGTTTCAGGTGTAAGAAACTGTCAAAGCTTTATAGCATGAACCCTGAGGAAAAGAAAGGATCCTATGGATGGAGGGTGTCCAGGTTTTCCCAAGACTGTCCCAGTTTTAGTCCTGAAAGTCCCACATCTCAGGAAACATGTCAGTCCTGGCCAAACAGGACAGTTGGGGTATGCAAAGCCCTGAGTTAGAGTCTAAGTTGGGGCACCAATGAAGAGTTCAGCACCAGTCATGTTAATACATACCCTCTAAGAGACCACATTTAAAAAATAATCAGATTATGCATCTGCCACATCCTCTGAGCATGACCCTGGCTCGGACACAGGCCAAGGTTAATAAACTGAACTAGTTGGATCCAGTCTTTGAAAACCTTTGAACACTTTTTGAGGTTTTTTGGCCTGGAAGCATTTCCTATCATAAAATTTAGTTATCCAAACTCTTACTTGGCTCCGGTTCTCTTTCTCTAAATTGCCTTCACTCAAGTGATTGCTTTTACTGGAAACTCAGCTGTCAAAATAAAGTTGATGGCCTTTCAGAAAAGAAAGTTACCTTAAAAACTGACATACCCGAGAGAGAGATTAAAGAAAATGAGCTCACTCCATCAGGGCTATGGATTCAATTTTGAGGAAACTGCAACAGATTTGGGGAACTACAAGGTATATCTCTGGCAACTTCCAGAAGCTCATAGCTTTTCTGAAGACCAGATGTACTGTGTTTTGTGGGTGATTGTCTCAAAGCTCTTCTATTAGTTTCCTGTGGTGCTTGGAAATCCGGGGAAACTCTGAATGATATTCATGTTTTTTGTTTTTGTTTTTCTACTTGCTTCTGGTTCTGCCCATTTCCCTTAAGCCAGAGGCCAAAAGCTGGCAGCCTGTGGGCCAGTTCAGCCTGTGAATGTGTTTTGTTTGGCCCGCAGGGTGTTTTTTTTAATTTTCGATTAGTTGCCAGCACTTAAAAATATCAAGAGATTTCACCGAAAAAAAAAAATCAGGATTTCCTGCTTTTCTTGAAAAAATTAGAAGATCTAAAGACATTGGGGCTGTGTGTCCACATGGCAATAGTCCACAGGAGCTGAGGGGCAGCTGCCCCCTTGGGCAGGGCATGAGCCCTTGCCTTGGCCCCATCCCCACCTGGCCTGCTACCTTCTTTTACCTACCAGGCTCATCCTGAGACTCCACAGAGAATGAGGCTTCCAAAATACCTCGGTCATTAGTTCTAAACCACTTGCCTTGACCTGTTTCCCGTCCTACATCCCATTCTATATCCCAACATATTCCCAAGCCTTGGATGTTCTACTGTCATCCACTGATTTCCTGTTTGTGGATTTGACTCATCTCCCCTGGCCCAATACCGGGCACCATTCCCCCATGTTACCTGTGCTTCCTGCCCATCCTGCCCCTGCTCCTCTCAACTGGGAAGACCCACCCATGTTCCATGCTGCTGGCAGCCATACAACCAAGCCACGGGCACCCCCCACTTGGTTTGCTCTCACTCTGGATCTGTTTCTGCTCTTATTCCTCACTTACTACCTCTCTCAAGGCCTCCCTGTTTGCTTCAACTTTGTCTCCTATTTCCATCCTTGAAATCATCCCTTGGGCTTGACTACAGAGTCCAGCTCTTCTTATTTCATCTCTGGGTCCCCCTCTCTTAAGCGTTGCTTGTGACTCTTCCTACTTACAAAATCTTCGACTTAATCTGGCTCCAGCTCTTGAAAGTGTAGTAGTCAATGTAACGCTAGCTGCTGTAACAAGCAAATCCCAACATTTTAGGGGTGGAAGATAATAAAAGTTTATTTCTCACTCCTATAACTGTCAAACAGGAGTTTTTCTGGCCCAAAGGCAGGACCCGGCTCCTTCCAACTGTGGCTCTGCCATCCTTGAGGCCCTCGCAATCCTCCTTATCCAGCCAGTGGGTAGCAAAAAAAAGAGAGTTGATGAGGAGCCACTGCTTCTTAACTGTCTTCCCTCCTGGAAGCAACACTGGCCATGTCCACTCACATGCCATTGCTGAGAGCTAATCACTTGTCACCAGCTAAATGTCAGAAAGGATAGGATATGTAGTGTGGGTGAGGTGCCACCCCCCAGGGCCAGAGTCATGCTATGAAAGGGAGAGCCTGAGCTGTGGGAGGGCAGTGGGCGATCTCTGGCCAGCACACAGTCCAAGCAGGGGCCTAGGTGGGTAACTCTCTGGCTGAGCTTGTACTGGTCCCATTAGGTGTAGGAAGGGAGGTGCGCACTTCTCTCCAGGATTATGGAACTCTCCACACCAACTGACAGAAACCCAAATCAGCTAAGAAAAAAGAGCATTTGGAGCTCTTGTAACTGGCAAGTTCAGGGAGTTGAAGTAGCCTAAAGGACAATTGGATCCAGACACAAATATGGATGTTAGGCCCCTCTTTCTCCATTTCCATATCCTGACTAAGGCTCCTTCTCCTGCAGATTTTTTCCACATGGCAGAGAAGGCGGCCGGCAGCTACCTTTGCATCAGATCCTCCCAGTTCCATGTTCTCAAAGGCAAACCTCCTCCAGCTCCAAGCTTTAAAAGCCACAGAGAAGGCTGATTGGCCTGGCAGGCGTCACAGGATTACCAGGGAGGTGATGAACTATGAGCTCCTTTCCCAGCCCACCAGAGTGAAAGAGAAGCAGCTTCTTTAGGGAAGCAGGTACCGCAGGACAGAGAAAGCAATAAATACACAAACCTTTGACCGTATAGCCTCTGCTTATACGTCCGTGGTCAGCCCAGAGTCTGGGCCTCAGTGTACGTCCCAGGAAGCAGCCTCCTGAGACCAGAGCACTCACTATGCACAATTTTAGTCAAAGCCACGGTTTCCATAAGACATGATAGGATCTTCATGACTTCCCATGAATTCACCTGACTTGGAAAAGACCCATTGTTAAGTTTTTTTACAAGACCTGAAGACCTAGTAAGTTCTATCAAGTTCCACCAAAAGAATATATATATACAAAATGAAATATCATTGGAAAACGCATGTTTTTCAGGCAGAAATTTACTTCAAATGCTGAAGGACCTCCTTTATTCATCCATCCAACAAATAATTACTAAGAAACTGCAATGTGCCCAGCTTGGAGTCAGGTGCTACTTCTGCAATGATGGCTAATTTCAAGGTCCATGGCCTCAGCAGGCATAGAGTCTCTATCTAGTACATAAGGAAATACAGTTGAGGCAAAATGTGATACCATGACCAAGTCTGCAAGATAACATTGTTACAGGGCGCCTGGGTGGCTCAGTTGGTTAAGCGACTGCCTTCGGCTCAGGTCATGATCCTGGAGTCCCGGGATCGAGTCCCGCATCGGGCTCCCTGCTCGGCAGGGAGTCTGCTTCTCCCTCTGACCTTCCCCCCTCTCATGTGCTCTCTCTCTCACTCTCTTAAATAAATGAATAAATAAAATCTTTAAAAAAAAAAAAAAAAGATAACATTGTTACACAAACAAGTAAAGAAAAGACACCCTGAGTCCCTAGTATGGAATAAAGGGCTTCTCAAGAATGGAAGAAATTCCTGAGATGCTAAAGAAGGGAAGGTAGGAATCAGGAGGAAATTCATGATGGATGGCAAAACACTTCTGGAATGCAGGTGTCACTGGTATGCTACCTGGCCAGGTTTGCTATCTGGACAAGCCACCCTCTGGCTCCGAGTGCTACTTAGTTTTGGTTGGAGATTTTTTTCCCCCAAGAACACACATTTCCAATTTTTTATTGTTAAATCAGTGGCAATTGTCCTACATTTTCAGAAACTTATAATACTATTATTACACAAAGTAAAGAAAACCTATACAGTCTAGCTCTTGATTCTTTTAATAAACTTTTTATTTTGGAATTATTTTAGATTTACAGAAAAGTTGCAAAAATAATACAGAGAGTTCCCATATACCCTTTCCCCAGTTTCTCCTAATAGCACATTTGTCAAAACTAAGAAACCAACATTGGTACATTACTAATTAAACTCTCTACTTTACTGCGATTTTGCCAGTTTTTCTACTAATACCCTTTTTCTGCTCCAGGATCCAGTCCAGGTACCACGTTGCATTTTGTAGCTCTTTTTTTGAAGTTTATAATCATTTAATGAATGTTACAAACACACTTTCACTGAGCTACAGGTGAGTTTCACGATGATGGAAGCTGATGAACTACCCACCCAAGTGAGCACATGATTTACTAACGGTTTCCAAATACCTGGATATCAACCAGATTCAGTAGAGAACAGCATGATCACTCAGCCAGAGGCTACTTAGGATTCTTACTGTCCTTCTTTCTTCTCCTCTTCCTCCTTCCCTTAAGGACCTTCTGCAGGGTATGGATGCTCAGGATGGGAGAAGGGGGTTGGAAGGGTCCCATCATACCAGTGCAAATGCATTTTGTAGCTCTTGATTTTTAAGGACTATTATTCTTCAGGCATGGGTCAAGGCTGCCTCTTTTCCTGCTTGCTGCCAATGCTTTAGCCATTTCATGGTTCATTAGCACCTGCTCTAGAGTGTGAGCAGGGGAAGGAAACAATTTTGAAATGCAAATCAGCCAAATGTTGTTATTTATTGGTTGGTGGCCATTAGCTCAGTTGCTAATAAGGCCAAGGTTATTGTCAATGAGTCAGCTGGCTCTGCAATGACAGGAGAAATTTTGACCTGTGGCCATTATTTGCTCCCTCCACCCTGTCCAGCTTCTCTTAAATGCGAACTTTTTGCCAGAATGGGGTAATGATGGGTGCCTATACTATTACCTTGCTACTTAAAGTGTGGTTCATGGACCAGCAGCAGAAGCATCACCTGAAGCTTGTTAGAAATGCGGATTCTCAGGCCCCACCTGGGTCTAAGACTCAAAATCTGCACTTTAACAGGATCCCCAGGTGATGAAGAAGCATGGTCATTCAATAAATGTTGATTGAGAACCTACCCCATGTAAGTACTTGAGTCTCAGAAGACAAAAGAAGCGTATCTCGCTATCACAGAGCATACAGCCTAGTAGGGATTCTAGACAAGCAAAATGGTCATTATAATTACAAAAGCATTTGCAGGGCACCTGGTTGGCTCAGTCCGTTGGGAGTTCGACTCTTGATCTCAGCTCAGGTCTTGATCTCAGGGTTGTGAGTTTGAGCCCCACATTGTACTCCTTGCTCCTTATGCTCCATGCTGGTTGTGCTCCACACTGGGTGTGGAGCCTACTTAAAAAAAAACGAAAGAAAACACACACAACAAAGGCATCTGTGATGATAGGGTACTGCGGAGAACAAGAGAGGGCCTAATCTTGAACTGGGGGACCAGAGGATTTTCAGAGAATATCATATGAGACCTGAAGAATAAAAGATTTAGCCACTTGAAAGAGGGAGGAAGTACAGGGGGTGAGGGTGGAGGAAAAGCAGGGTGGAGCAGAGGACTCCGAGGAGAAGGAGACCATGGTGTCTCCTGAGAATTACGCATAATGTAACGTGCTACAACATCGAATGCCAACACTGGGAATGTTTGATGAGGATGATCCAGAGATTTCCTTCTCTCTATATTCAACAGCATCATCAACACATATTATTGAGCACAAACTATATGCTAGACACCGTGCTAAGTGTTGAGGATATGGATAATAAATGTCGCAATCCCATTAGATATGAGACTCTGGTCCAGGTCAGTTAGAGATTGTAATTACCCAAACAAATGGAGAAAAGAGGTGCACAATACGTCAGAGGCCTCCTACCCACTACTCAAGGATCCCTCCAGATGGAACAGTCCAAGGGAGGCCCGGCCTGTGTTCAAATAGGGTCAGGAGAGTATGACAAATATTGAGGGGCTAAAGGGAGAGGTCCCAGCTAAAGCATCCTATAATAAAAGGGTATGTAAGGGGCGCCTGGGTGGCTCAGTCGATTAAGCATCTGCCTTCAGCTCAGGCTGTGATCCCAGGGTCCTGGAATTGAGTCCCCACATTGGGTTCCCTGCTCAGCAGGGGGGGGGGGAGTCTGCTTTTCCCTTTCACTCTTCCCCTGTGCGCTCTCTCTCTCTGTGTCAAATAAATAAATAAAATCTTTAAAAAAGAAAAAGGGTATGTGAGTCCCATAGAGCCAGGAGGTGATGCCAAGGTCAACACCAGGCAGGAGATGGGAGGTACATATATTAGTTTTCTATTGCTGCATAACAAATCACCACAAACTTAGTGGCTTAAAATGACACCCGTGTAGTAGCTGGCAGTTCTGCAGGTGACAAGTCCCGCAGGCGTGGTTGGGCTCTCTGGTTCCCACAAGTCAAGGTATCAAGCAGCTGAGCTTTTATTTGGAGGCCCCAGGGAAGAACCCACCTCTAAACTCCTCCAGGTGTTGGCAAAACCCAGTTCCCTGTGGCTGTAGAAGTGAGGTCCCTGTTTCCTCGCTGGCTGCCAGCCAGGGTCTGCCCTCTGCTCCTAGACAGGGCCCACATTCTTTCTCAAGCGGCCCCTTACATCTTCAAAGCCAGCAACACTGCGTCACATCTCCCTTGTGCTCTGAGTCTCCCACCTCCTCTGCTGCTGCTAGCCACAGAGAGCTCTCCTCTCCCAAGGCGCCATGAGATTAGATCAAGCCCACCTGGCTCATCTCCCTGTCTTCAGGTCCACTGTGCCATAGAATATAGACAACCACAGGCGATCTTTCATCCTGTCCAGGGGTCCGGGGGATTAGGACATCCCTGGGGGTGGGGTGGGGGGCCATTTCAGAAATGTTTTCTGCCACAGGAGCTAGGAAGGTAAATGGAGGTTTGGAATCCTAACTGGCACGCCTTGGTCAGCAGCCAAAGTTTCAAAAGAGACTTGTGGCAAGGGCAGAAATGGAGTCTGCATTCCGATGAGGCCCTGGGCGGCATGCCTGTGCACTGCTGTGATTGCACACGGTCGGCGGAGGTCTCGTACCCACCCGTGTTTTAGCCGATCTCCTGTGGGATTCTGGTGATCATGGCTACCTCCGGGGCCAAACTCTTGTTTCCCCTGAATTGGATCAGTCTGTGAATCTTCTCACCATCCTGATAAAGGGGCCCCGTTTTGTCCCACAACAGTCCAGATCTGGAGCTCAGTCCCATTCCGGCCCTGGCACAAAAAGCCACTCACTGGGCCGTGGTGGGAACAGCAGACCTTACTGAGGTTTGAGACACAGACCCTAGAGTCCTCCTGATAGCACTTAAACATCTCTCTCCTTTGAGGTCCTTCATGATGCTTGGCTGTCTCCCCCTCTCCTTTCCAACTTCTCTTCTCGCACCACTTGACTTCTTCCTTGCTCTCAGGAGCCAACCGGTCTCTCCCTTTATCATACACATAGCAGCTCCATTTCTCCCAGCTCCAGACCTTCTTTGCCCAGCTGATGGTTTGGCTAAAGCTTTGGTGTCACTGCATGGAAGTATCTACCAGATTCAGTCCTCAAGTCAAGACCACCCTCCTCCCAAGTCTTTGTCTTCCCGTGGGAGCGAGGGTGAAGGTGGTTCCCTTCTTCTAGTTTCACATGCTGTGGATGGAAGTGCCGAGTGTAACAGGGGCACAGGGCTGGAGCACCTCCCAAGCAGGTCCGAGAGGTCTAGATAGGAACAAGAGGCTGTCCTCCTTTCTGCCGTTCTGTTGACAGGACCCTGCCTGGAAAGCTGTTTCCTCTTCTTCTCCACTTACTCGACTCTTAATCTTCTTTCAAGGTCCAATTCTGTGCTCCTTCTTCACTTTCTTTCTTTTTTCTTTTTTTTTAAAGAGTTTATTTATTTATTTGAGGGGGGAGGGGCAGAGAGAGAGGGAGAAAATCTCAAGCAGACTCCACACTGAGCAATGGAGTCTAACGCTTAACTTCTGCAGCAAGAGGATGTAAAAGCATAATTTTTCACTAAATAGACTCTCAAAAAATATTCTTTTTTTTTTTTTAAAGATTTTGTTTATTTATTTGACAGAGAGAGATACACAGCGAGAGAGAGAACACAAGCAGGGGGAGTGGGAGAGGGAGAAGCAGGCTTCCCGCAGACCAGGGAGCCTGATGCAGGGCTCGATCCCAGGACTCTGGGATCATGACCTGAGCTGAAGGCAGACGCTTAACGACTGAGCCACCCAGGCGCCACCTCTCAAAAAATATTCTTATGGTTGGCATCCAAACTGCGATGTATTGAGGGGTCTGGAGCCATGTGCCTCTTAGCACATGGGCTTTTCTAGGATAATGTTCCCAAAGTATGATACATATATCCCTGATGATACATATACCTCCCTCTATGGGAGGATTTTGGATCATACACAGGTGAACATTTACAGAATTTTAATAGCTGTGTATTCATTTTAATGCATACTAGAAGAAAATTTACAGGTAGCATATCAGACCTGATATCGTGAATCAGTGACTTGATGAATTACATAACATTAATTGTTCATAAACAATTATTCACAAACATTACTGTTTATGGCAAGGCTAGAGTTAGAGTGGATAGCAAGTACTCCAGCAGGACATATTAATTGATTTTATGAAAAATACTTAGTAAGTAACAGATAGATGGCACACAGCTTTGGCAAAAACCATGAGGATGGTGTTCAAATGACTGAGGTTTGGGAAACTCTTTCCCAGTGACTCATTCTTATGAGTCCCGTCACTGTAAAAAAGAGGGGAAGAGAGCAACTTGAGATAAAAAATCCTGTTCTCAGGGCAGTTGGGTGGCTCAGTCGATTAAGCTTTTGCCTTACATTCCAGGTCATGATCCTGGAGTCCTGGGATCTAGCCCCGCATCGGGCTCCCTGCTCAGCGGGGAGTCTGCTTCTCCCTCTGCCCCTCACCCCTCTCGTGCTCTCTCTCTCTCTTAAATAAATAAAATCTTAAAAAAAAAAAATCCTGCTCTCCAATCTACACCAGAGCCCACTCCCAAAGACCACCATTCCTTTTAACTCCAGATATTACTGAAAGGCCTAAACTGCTCTGCAGTGTTGTAGAGAGCACACCCAGAGCCTATTAAGTAGGTTATCACACGTCAAGGTTGGATCAGCCCATTAGCGGCACCAAAGGGTGGGGTGGGGAGGAGAAACTGCAAAAGAAGTCTGGCTCCAGGAACAGCATGTATTCAGCACAAAGCCATAAGTTCAGAAATACCAGACTTGGGTGTGTTTGTTATGGAGACTTACTACCGAAAAGGCGAAAGGGAGGGTGAGAACCCAGGATTACTCTCCCCAAAGGGAAAACTGGCAAACTCATCTCCCAAGGGTCCCCATCAATAGCCACCAGCCCCAGACACACTGACAAAATAAGGGAACAGCTAGGAGCCACCCTACCTCTTTGTCCTTATTTTCATCCCTCAGACCTCAGAAGAGATACTGCAGATATATGACTCCAAATGTAATGAGTACAAATTGTAACTACTCCAAAGCTATACCTTGATAATGCTTAACTGCAACAGCAGGGAGATAAGACAAGAAACTGGACTAGAGGACATTTAGAAAAAAGGGTCTAATAGGTCAGCAATTTCCAAACACCCATCCACAGACCAGTGTCCGGCTGGCTACAGAATAATCACCTATGTCGGGGATGGGCGTGTGTTTTTTTAAATTTTTTCCAGCTTTATGAGATGTAATTGACATATAACATTGTGTAAGTTTAAGGTGTACAGTGTGTTGATTTGATATACTTATATATTGCAAAATGATTACCGCCATAGGAAGGGTGTGTGTTTTACTCCCCGGCACCACCCAGGGCACGTTCTGGTTCAGGTTAGAAATGGACTTATGGAATCGGAGTTTTTAACAAGGTGCCCGATGGTTCTACTGCTCAGGCTTGTTTGCAAACTACTTTTTGAGCCTTTGTGCCTCACGTCTACTTGCTTCCTTCCTTTTCCCACTGGCCCAGCCTGGCTCATTCCTTCCATGTTGGGTGACTGACAGCTTACTCACCCATCTCCTACCTCTCTCGTTCTTTAAACACTTTAAAGCCAAACCAATGACTGTAAAGGATAGAAAAATCATACACGAAAGAGAAACAGGATTTAGTGTTCAAAAAGAGCTTTACCTCTTGGGAAAAGCCATGGAACCTCTCTAATCTGCAGTTTTCCTCATTTTAAAGATAGGAGTTAATAAATGTGCCCACATTACTGGGGGCCACACAACAACTGGGTTGCCCACAACAACTGGGTTGTTGTAAGGATGAAACAAACCTATTGGTTCAAGCACCTAGCGACATGTGATCTATGTTAATCACCTCATTTCTATGCTTAGAAGCACCCAGTGCCTACTAGAGCATCCAGGGGTTGTCTGGCTGGTTGCTCTTCCTTCAGGAACTCTCTTCCTTTCCCTGTTCTGCAAAATTCTGGAGGACAATCCAACCCAGATCCTCTGAGGTGGGCACATGACCCAAGCTAAGGCAATCAGACTCTTCTGGAAATTTGAATTTTGAGTGGGGATTCAGGGATGGGAGGTTTGAAGTTGAGTCACGAGGTCATCCTCTGGAGATCCCCTCTTGCCTGGTCAGTCCTTCCTTCAATTCTGTAAACTCCCCAATGTCCTTCTAACAGGTTGCCCATTTTTTCTTTTCAGTTAACCCAGAAGTGGTTCCTGCCTTCTGAAACCGGAGAGCCCTAATTAATACAGCTCATCGTCTACGGAATGAAGCATGCAAACTTCTCATCCTATGTTACAGATTCTCCACATTGTGTTTATATCTCACTTCAGGGTCTTTCCCTAACTAAGCTTAAGCCTCTATATAACAATCCCTGCAGGCTAGTTCTTATACTACTTGCATTTTTATGGGCAAGGAGAGTGTCTAACTCATCTCTGTCCCATGCTAGATGGCTTGATATATTTTGATCAGATTTAATTGAGAACCAGCTCTGACATTTAAAAATAACAAAAGGCATTCTGTGCCTCAGAGCAGAAATGGTTGCCAGAGATTAAGATTATAGAGAATCTGTATATAAACCAAGTTCTGGGGATTTTTAAAAGATTTTGTTTATTTATGTGAGAGAGAAAGAGTGCACGCACATGTACAGGGGGAGGGGCAGAGGGAGAGGAAGAAGCAGCCTCCCTGCTGAGCAGGGAGCCTGATGCAGGGCTGATCCCAGGGCTGAGAACGAGACCTGAACCGAAATCAAGAGTCAGAAAGTCCAACCGACTGAGCCACCCAGGTGCCCCTCTGGGGATATTTTTAAAGCATATTCTAAAGGTATGTTCTAGTCCTTTGGCCAGAAATTAGATTTGGAAGTTTAAGATAGAGGACTCAAACGACCTAGCCCACTGAGTTGGTCAATGAGGCCAAATGCCTTTGGGTTTACATAATATAACCCTCAGGGTTATGCATTTTAATGTTCAGAAAGGTTATTTGTACTCTCAGGACATTCTGATGACCCAGGAAATCCTACTCATAAGTAGTAAGTTTTGAGAACTTAAATCAAACTATAATTTTTTTCTCAAATAAAGAAAAGGAGTGCAAATTCTTAACTGATCACCAATAAAATTAAGAAACAAGATTTTAAGTTGATTTTAAATTGATCTAGTGGCAAAACCATCAACAAATTCTCTTTCCTTCCCTTATCTGTTCTACTCCCTCTGCTAAATTAGCTCCAGTCACCAATTAGCCATTGTTATCTGGGTCCATATTCACCAGAGGTTTTTTTATTCCCTGAGAGTAGAGAGAGAAAATGATTAAGGTAATTTCTCTTTCCAGAATGATGCAATGAACAAGACAGCCTTGGAGTCCAATAAACTTGGGCTTATAACCTGCTCTGGCACTTGTTAGTAGTTTAACTTGGAGTAAGTAATTTTCTTTCTCTAGGTCTCGGTTTCTTTATCTGTACAATGGGGACAATAACACTGGCCCCCATCTCCAAGATTCTGATTCTGTTGGTGGCTGTGGATCCTTGGAACTTTGTTAACAGTGAGTTGTTATGAGGATCAGATGTATGAAAAGCCCTAGAACAGTGCCTGGCACCAAGTCAGTGCTCAATAAATGTTCCTTTCCCTTCTCCTTCGATGCTCTTTTCCCTAATACCTTCCATTCATTTCCATTCCAGACCTCTGATCACATTATATACAGGAAATAGATACATAAAAACACATGATTTTAACTTGTAAACATATTCTTTGTACATATTCACTCATTTGTTCAACAAATAGTTATTGGGAATCCATTTGTGCTGGGCACTGTGATAAACCAGCTGGACAAGTGCCCTGTTCTCATAGATCTTATTCTCTAGTAGGGGAGTATTCCCTCTGATGAGGAGCCACAGGTGTGGGGAAGGAGGGCCACATGGACTGATCAGGGAAGGCTTCTCTGGGAAGGAGGGCTTTGAGGCCAGAGGATGGGAGGAGCCAGCCACAAACCAGCCTGGGGTAGAGTGCCCTAGACAGAGGGCACAGCAAGTGCAAAGCCCCTGGGGGGAGGCAGCTTGGTGCTTTTGAGAAACAGAAAAGGTCCAGTGCCAGGAGGTATGAGAGTAAGAAGGGGGGAATGGCAGGGCCCTGTTGGTCATGGTGAGGTGTTGGGATTGAAATGGGACACACTGGAAGATGCTGAAGCAGGGAAGGAATGGGATCAGATTTAGGTTTAAAAAGCACCACTCTGGCTGCTATGTCTCAGAGTGGATTGCAAAGGGCCAGGATGTAAGCAAGTGCACATGACTACGCACACATGATACCAGGCATGTGGACTCCCAGAGTTAGAAAGGACTGCAGAGCGGCTCTGGCTCAGAGGCATGGGAATTCCTAGGGGTGGGGGTGGGGGCAGTGACCAGCCTGGGAAACACTGGTCCTGACCCGCACCCACCCACTGCAATCACCTGGAGGCACAGTTAAAATTCCAAGGATCTACAGCCACTACCATGGGCCAAGAGAATCAAAATCTCATAGATGGGGCCAGACTTATGGGATTTTCTTTACAAAACTCCCCAGGATATTTTATATGCATCCAAAGTTGAGAATCACGGTGTCTGGGTGAACTCTCCAGGGCCTGAGATCACTTTCTAGTGTCAGATATCCCATTACTACAATGTTCTTTTTCAGTGGAGCTTCCCTGCACACCCACTCATGGGACCAGCCAGCAACTCTCCTTCTCCTACTAAAGTTACCACTCCCTCCACCCCCGTGGCCACACTCACCATCACCCAAGGCAAATCTCGGCAACGGGAGGGAAAGAACCTGGATGTAGATGCAGGAACCCTGGATAGGAAAGGGGTGGTCAGGGGGCTCCTGGGTGGTTCAGTTGGTTAAGCATCCAACTCTTGATTTTGACTCAGCTCATGATCTCAGGGTCCTGAGATCAAGCCCCCGTGTGGGGCTCTCTGCTCAGCAGGGAATCTGCCTGGGATTCTCTCTCCCTCTGGCCCTCTCCCTGCTCTCATGCGTACTTTCTCTCTCTCTCTCAAATAAATTACCTAATTTAAAAAAAAGAAAAGGAAAGAGGTTGTCAGGCTTCTGGGTATGCCCTCCAACCCCCTGCAGGTTTCCATTCTAACAGATACTTATACCCAGGGTCACTGCGTGTGCTACTCAGAGCCCAGTCTCTGACCAAGTCCCCCGGAAGGAAGGTGACCGGATGAGTATCCTCCCTGACCCAGTCCACATGTATTACCAGAGAATTTGAGCACTGGAAGGGGCTTTCACATAAGTAGTTAAATTCTAACTTAACCCCAGGTTGGTAGGGGGGTGGGGGAGGGGACCAGACACTAAATATGGTCAGTCTTGTATTTCTGGAGCATTCTTAGAAGCTTGAGAGGGGGAGGGAACTTAATCACCTGCATTCTGGCAGGCTCTGTGCTCTATAATTTATGGTCCTCACAAAAGCTCCATGAAACAGATGTTGTTATTCTTTTAGAGATTAGGTAGCTGAGATTCAAAGAGGGAAAGTAACTTGGCCAAGGTCACACAGCTGGTCAGTGCTGAGGGCCTGAGGAAAACTCAGTCAGCCTTGCACCAATGCTGAGGCTCTGTCCACCACTGCACTATGCTCCCTCTTGGTATCCTTCTCTAGAATCTTCCTTCAATGGAGGGATAATCAGCATCACCCCTTTCCCCATGTTACCCCATTTGAGTCTAGGAGCCAGCTTTCCAATTCCTGCTACTCCTCACCTGGCACTGTGTACCCCCTACTAGTACCCCACCCCTCTGTCCCCTCTGTCCTCTTCCTCCCCCCATGTTTCCTACAAACTTGGACCAGAGCACAAAACAACCCTACAGTATTAAGAACGAACAGAGTATGGAGGTTAAAAGGTGGTCCATTTTGCTGACATGTTTTGATGGAGAAGCAGAGACAGGAAACTGTTTTTACTCTTGTGTTTTGACATATCGCTGATTGCTTTGCCTGGGTTGCTGTGATTTTGCATGCATACTCAACAGTGAGAAATTTCCCAACTACTTAAGGCCTACAGTGACCTCTCATTTTAGGCTGTGCCCCCAGAGTTAGTACTTACATAGGAAATCAACTTACCCTGTAAGGTTCTCTTGTTGTTGCATAGGGACATGTTATAACTACCACCACCCCCAGCCCTTGTTAAACCAAGGGGTTTAGTTTTGTTTTTTTTTTAAGATTTTATTTATTTATTTGACAGAGAGAGACACAGTGAGAGAGGGAACACAAGCAGGGGGAGTGGGAGAGGGAGAAGCAGGCCTGATGTAGGGCTCAATCCCAGGACCCTAGGATCGTGACCTGAGCCAAAGGCAGACGCCCCAAGGGATTAGTTTTTTGTTTTGTTTTTTAAGATTTTATTTACTTATTTGAGAGAGAGTGAGCGAGCATGAGCGGAGTTGGTGGTGGAGGCAGAGGGAGAAGCAGACTCCCTGCTGAGCAGAGAGCCAGATTCTGGGCTCCATCCAAGGACCCTGAGATCATGACCTGAGCCCAAGACAGATGCCTAACCTAACAGACTGAGCCACCCAAGCGCCCCTCAAGGTGTTAGTTTTATACATCATTTGTGTTCCTCAGCACCCTGAGTTGCTAATGGTTCTTGTTGACTAAGCGATTGGCTGATCCTGTCATATGCAGGGACCACTCAATTTACACCTGAAAGGTGGCACCACATCTACTCCTAGACCTCACTAAAGTAGGGACTAGAGAAAGAAGCCATTCTTCACGTGTTTGCTTTCAAGGCAGAATTCAGTCCCTGGAGGAGGCCACTCCTATAACCACATTCCTCTATCACCTGAAGGAAGCCTGGGGCTCCTGGCAGACCCTTCGCCCTCCCCCAGGAGCTCTGGAGCTAATGTCTTTATCTCGGGCACTCTGCCAGGTCCCTTATGGATCTTATCTTAGTTCATTCTCGCAGCATACCTAGGCCGTGTTATTCCCATTTCAGAGCTAAGGGCACTCAAGATCGGAAAGGGTAAGTAACTTGTTCCAAAGTATAGACAGCTAATAGAATAAAGAGCAGAAATGGGATTAGAACCCAGGTGTGCTGGGCTACAAAGCATCAGAGCATCTGATACTCATTTTTGTGTTTCAGCTCCACCAGATTCAAGGTTCCTCAAGGTGGAGACCAGGTTTGGATTCCCCACAGGACTTAGCATAGGGCAGAGGCATAGTGAGTGTTTGCTCAGTAAATTGTCAGAGGAAGTTTACCCTGATTACCTATTGTGTGAGAACCAGTATTGGGGAAAGAGGAAGTGTTTGTGTAGCGATAAGCCCTGTGTGCCTGATAGTGGCCCCATGCCCTGGGCCAGGGACAAGAAGTAGGAGGATGGGCAGCAGAGTGGGGCAGGGTAAAAGGCCCCTCTATGACAGGGGCTGATGGAAGAGTTAGGGGTGGCAGAGACCTGGCATTTAGGGAAGGATGGGAGGGACATTTTGAGGGTTGACTGGTTGTTGGCTTCCCTGACATCCAGGCCTATAGGATTCCCCCACTTGAAGGAGCAACAGAAGCAAGGAAAGAAGAGAGGCACGCTCTCAGTGGATACAAGGGCCACCAGGAGGCTGTGGGAGAAACCCGTCAGAGTGGCTATGTGAGAGGCAGGGTTGGGATTTGGGTTTGGGAGACCTGAGGGCCGATTGGGATTTGAAGGGACTTCCAGGAAAATGAAGGAGAAATATGACTTGATTCAATAACTCTGAGAAGAGGACATTTTCTTGAAGGACCCCATACCAAGAAGGCAAAGCATGGAAGCATGGCTTGGAGGGAACAGAAAAGATGGGATTTGGTGTGGGCAAATTGTGAGGGAGGTTTAGGAAGCTGGTTCAGAGGGATTTGGTGTGGGGAAATTGTGAGGGAGCTTTAGAAAGCTGGGACTGAGGGCACAGGGAGTGCCTTGCTTGGGGGTGGGGTGGGGTAGGAGTGCAGGGAAGCAGTGGGAGAGGGGCCCAAAGCTGATACTTCACATCCACACCTCACCATTCATTGACTGTGGGACTTTGGGGAAATTTCTTAACCTGTCTGACCCTCAGTTTCCTTAGCCATAAAATGAGAGATAGTAGTAATACCAGCTGCCTATACCATCATTGTGCTCGTGAAATGAGATAAAGCACATACTTCGCTCAGCACGGTACCTGGAAGAGAGAAAGGCTCAGTAAATATTAGCAGTAACTGATGATGGTGGGACGATCAGGGTTTGTTCCTGGGAAGGAGGGATCTAGGAATATAGTGAAAAAAAGAAGCCCCTGGCAACCTGTTCTGTTTCATGACAACTTAGGTTCACTGAGTGCATCGTATGCGCCAGACACGGTTCTATGTTGCAGGTGTTTTATTTCACTTAATCCTCCCCACAACCTTATAAGTAGGCTTTATACTTAACCTCATTTACGTGAGGAAGCAGAAGCACAGAGGGTTTAGGTAAGCAGCCTGAAGTCACACAGGTAGTGGGCTTCAGAACTTAGGCACTCAGACACCAGGTTCACACCCGTACATCCTGCCTCTCATCAGCTTAAATATATGTAAGACATCAGAGATACAGCCGAGAATGGGTCGTGGAGTTCACAGCATATCATGGGGCTTCTCAAACCTCTGGGACATCAGACTCTCCCAGGAGATGATCTAAAATGCACATTCCAGCACCCCCTGCCCAGAAAGCCTGCCTCTGGCAGCAAGGACTGTAATAGGGGCTGGAGCAGGGAGGTCAGAAATTTGTATTTTTTAACCAGCCCCTTAGGTGATTCTGATGCAGGTGGTCTGGAGGTAGGAAGAGAACACATGAACAGTGCAGGAATAACTAGATGGTCCAGTGGGGATAATATCTGAGTGGCATGAGGTGACCAGGTCTCCCGGATAAGGTAGCATTTGACCTAGGCTTTTTTTTTAATTGAGATATAATTGACATATAACATTATATTAATTTCAGATGTACAACATAATGATTCAATATTTGCATACATTGCGAAATGATGACCTGGGCTTTAAGGATGGGTAGGATTTTGTCCACCCTTCTACCCTTCTCCATTTGGAGGCTGTATTGGGTTAAATTGTGTCCCCCAAAAGATATGTTGAAGTCCTACCCCCGGGGAACCTGTCCATGTGACTTTATTTGGAAAAAGGGTCTTTGCAGATGTAATTAAGTTAAGGATCTTGACATGAGACCATCCTGGATTATCTGTGTGGATCCTAAATCCAAAGACAAGTGTCCTTATAAGAGACAGACAGGAAAGACACAGAGAGAAGTCTATGTGAAGACAGAGGCAGAGATGGGAGTTACACAGCCATAAGCAAAGGAATGCATGGAGCTACCAGAAGCCAGGAGAGGCGAGGAAGGATTCTCCTCTAGAGTCTTCAGATGGAGTACATCCCGCTGATTCCTTGGTTTCAGACTTCTGGCTTCCAGACTGTGACACAATACATTTCTGTTGTTAGCCATCCAGTTCCTGGTGATTTGTTTTGGCAGCTCTCGGAAACTAACACACGCTTTCATCCTACTCACACCATTCACCCTGGGGAGGTCTTGGTGATTAGACACTGAGCTGTGGAGGTCACAGCTTGCAGACAACTCAGCTGTGCTTGCTGGATCCCCAGGCAGGACACCAGGCCCTAAAGGAGGGTGGTAGAGCACACCTGTTAGTGACTTGGGGGCATCACCTTTGCAAGCTTGCAACTTCTCCATTTCTCCTTGGATGAAGGCTTGTGAGAAGTCAAAGAAAGCCTCAGTCTTCTGGCTTCACATTTTACAAAGGAGGAAGTCACACCTAGAAAGCACAATTTCCAGCCCAAGGTCACCCAGTAAGTGGTGGCAGGGCAGAGCCAGGACCCCTGTCTAGAACATATATCTATGGGATGTTCAGTCCATGGCTCTCCATGTGAGCTTGTGATGAAGCCCTGCTTATTATAATGCTGTAATGTTGTTACTTTAATTTCAATCCAAAAGACTCAATTATCTGCAAGGATTTTGCTTGGTGGTCGGTATTCTTGGCCCTGACCAACATGTGGGTGGTGGCGTTTGACCTCTGGCTTAGAGATTCTGATGGTTCCCTTCCCCATAGCTGGGTCTTCTGCTTTAGGGATGCAAGTTGAGCTATCTTTGGCAGCTGCTATCTGAAATGCAGAAGTTGGCCATCTGTAGAACTGAGAGCACTGGATGTGGTCTGTGAAACACCAAATCTTGGAGAAGTACCTCTTTAGAAAGGTTATTAATACTTCCTTGTCCACGTGCCACAAGGATTTTCTGCAAGGGAGAAGAAAAAGGCTCCCTCATGTGCCTGCAGAGAGCTTCCTCCTCATCTGAAGCCCTGGCTTCTCATTCCTCCCTCTCTATAACACTTGAGCTGGTAGAACGTGGCCAGCCGAGGAATGAACCTTGTCCCCAAGCTGGTGTTCCAGGTACTCTACTTACCAGAGGACTAATTTCATGTTGTGTTCTAGGAGAGAGGGCAGAGGGCTTCAGCAGGAGAAATCAAGCCAAGAAATATTTATTGAGAGCACACTACTTAAAAGGCATTGAAAGGTGAGGTGTTGAAAATAGGAACTGGGTTAGAAAGGGTGAGGGTGGAGCATTTGTTTTCAACCCTGGATGCATGTTGGGTCCCAAGGAAGTTTTTCAAAATCCCAATGCCCAGGCTACAGCCCATACCATTTACATGAGAATGTCTGAGGGTGAGAGTCTGGCATCAGCATTTTTAAAACATCCCCAGATGATTTCAGTGGGCAGCAAAGTCAGGGAACCACTGAAATACGGTATCCCTAGGAATTATACCCAGCTACTCTGTTTTCAGTGGTATGAGGTGGGTTCTAGGTGAGTCCTAGGCATTGGCAGTTTTTAAAGAGCTGTTTGGGTGATTCCAATTAAGTAATAACAGGGAAGTCATACAGGCATTATCAAGGTTCCTGCAGCTGGTGCTCTTGTCCCATCCGTACCGTCCGTGTCTCTCACAAGATGGAGCATTGGTTGAAAAATGAGTTTTGGTGGATTTCAGAGACAACTGGTGATGGTGGACACCAGATGTTGGCCGATTAGTAGGCTATCAAAGAAAATACATTGGAGAGAAAACCCAAAATGTTCTCAGAATCAAGAGAGAAGGCCGAAAACAGTGTAGTCCTATGCTCCAGGTCACCCAGCTTTAAGGTCTTAGAGTACTTCTGAAGTAATCCCAAGCCTTCTGAGGATCTGCATATGGACGAGCTTCAGGCATGGCTGTGTCCAGATGCAGTGTGTAGCTAATATTTGGAGGTAGATACATTTGGCTCTCTGTTAATCCTCCTTTGGAGGGTTTCAACTCTGGGGCTACTTGACAAATTACTCACTGAGTAATTTTCCCATTTCTTCTTTCTCAATACTTTTTTTCTTTGTAGCATATGTGGCCATAGACATAAGGTAAACAAGGGGCCCCTGCAGTTCCCATCTTACCTCCCTGACCCTACTTCCTTCTCTCCTAGAGTCCCACCTTCACAGCTCTTCTTTTCTGTCCCTTGGTTCTTCCACTCCAACTGGTCCAGTAGATTTCTTTTCACCTCATACCTGCCTTGAGATTTTGCCTTCCAGGACTCCAGGACTCCACCTCTCTGCACTGGGCTCTAGGGCTGGTGTTCTCCGTAAACAAACAATGCCTATGGGGCAGAAGAGATACCTCCCATCTTCAACTCCCAAAACTTTGGTTTGCTCTCAAGGCATGTGGGTAGTGGTGGTGGTTCATGTGATGGCTCTTAAGCTTTCTGAAACTTGTTCTTTTGGGATACGTTTTATATCCTTAACTTGCATCATCTCTAAAATTCTTCCTAATAATTGTTTTTTGTTGTTGTTGTTAAATCCAGACTTCTGAGTGCTCTCAGCTCACATATATTACTAGAATGTTAATCCTGGTAATCAGGATTTACAGGCTGTAACATGTAAGGCAGGGTCCTGATAGTTTATCTTGACATGTTCTATGGACAACATTGATGAAAGACATTAATTTCAATGGAGAATTGGTGAAGGGTTCTTGTTTCCCACCTAGGAAGATAAAAATTTAGCACCATGGGACTCTGGAGAGGAAGATAAATCTTTTTTTTTTTTTTTCCAAGTAAGTGAATTGAGGGGAGATGCTAATAGATGCTACCAGTTTCACACCAACTATTGACAACTTCACGGATATTCTGGGAGACTTAAATTCACTTAAACACAAAAGTTGTATTATGAATATAAGTGAGGATAGAAAAAAGGAACCTAAAACTTCTCAGTAGCGTGGGAACTCAATAAAAATGCCATGTTTTATCAAATGTAATGACAACTATGTCTGAAAATTGGTGTGGAGTTAGGAGCTCTCGTTTCTATTCTCAACTCTAACACTGACTCACTGTATGGCTTGAGGCAAGTCACTTAACAGCTTTGGACCTCAGCTTCTCCATGTGAAAAATGGCAATTAAAATACTAGATAGAGGAACTGGCATTTATTGAGCAACTGCTCTATGTTGATGTGCTAAATGCTTTATTTTATGTTGTATTCTTTCATCCATTCACCAAATATTTGTTGAGCACCCAGTATTTACAGGGTATTGTACCTGGCCTAGGGATATATCAGGCACAAAACAAAGACCTTGTTTTCTTAGAGCTAAAATGCTAGTAGGGCTGGGTGATAATAAATAAGAAATCTCAAGATACTCTTAAATATCAACATGTGCTATATAGATAATAAAACTAGATCGTGGGACAGAAAATAACCTGGGGACAGTGTTACTTATGCAGGGTGGGCTCTCTAGGAGGAGACCTTGGAGTTGGGACCTGAATGATGCAGAGCAGCCTGCAGAGTCTAGAGTCCATGGGACAATATCTGGGAGAGAGCACTCCAGGTAGACAGTAAGTGCAAAGGCCCTGATGCCCTAGATAGGAGAGTAAATGGTTGGGTGGTGGGAGGGAGTGATCACTGGGTAAAATGAGATTAGAAAGGTAGGCAGGAGCCAGACCACAGTGGCCTTTGGGGCTGTGATAAGGTATATGGACTGTATTCTGATTGATCTGATTTACATTTTTTTTTGAAAAATCATTAAAGGTGTATTAAGGAGCATAGTGGGGGCAAGAACGGAAGCAGAGACAACAGTAGGGAGGCTGTTTTCTCACGTAGGTGAGAGAAGCAAACTCTTTCTGTAAAGGATTACATAGTAAACATTCTAGGTTTTGTGAACCACATAATCTCTTGGGTGATATAAGAACAGGAGTTTGCATGCTGGACTTGGCCTGCCTAGCTGGGCAGTAGTTTGCCAAATCTTGGCTTAGAGAGAAGTAGAAACTGATTGGCATATATTTAGGACACAGAACGGGTAGGACACGCTAATGAATTGGCTCTGTGTGGGAATGGGGTAAGAGAAAGAGGAAACAAGGACGGCCTCAGTGAAGAAGTAGAAGGTGGTGCCATTTACTGAGATGGGGAAGAAGCAGATTTGGGAGTGGGGGGAGAGGGGGAAATTAAGAGTTAAGTATGAGTTGCCTATTAGTCATCCAATTTGGAGATGTCAAGTAGGGAGCGTGATATAGACTCTGGAGTTTAGAGGAGAGGTCAGGGCTGGAAATCCACATTTGGGAGTTATCAGCCTATGGATGCATTTAAAGCCATGGGACTGGATGAGATCACCCCCAAGGGCAGCACAAAGGTTCCAGGAACAGGTCCAGGGGCACTGTAGAAATTAGAGGACCCATAGTAGTCCTTGAAATCACTCTCTGGGTCAAAGAGTATGTCACATGACAAATATTGCCAAATTGCTCTCCAAAAGGGTCTTTTGTATCTTCATAGAACCCATCTTGTTTTAGCTGTTTAAGTACACACTGTTAGTGGGACTGTACACACGAATGCGCAGGGACACAGAGTTAGGAATTCTTGACTGCTTCTGCATTGGAGTGGGGAGCCTCAAGCCACACTGGAGGATAAGGCCAGTTAAAGGAGGCATCGAGAAGGCAGAAGGCAGAAGTGCTTCCAAGGACTTCTGACCACAGAATGGCCCAGCAAGTTTATTACAAATGCAGATTTTTAATAAGAGCTTCTGATTCACTGTCTGGGAGGGGGAGGTGTATTTTAAACCTGTTCCCTCTCATATCAACGAAAGGTTGAGAAACCTGTGCTAAGGGATAGTCTGGGTAAAGAGTGTGTCCTGGTACATCTGTTTACCTCCAGGGTCTTGGGAATCTTGGGAACCTGGGTCTGGCTGGAGAAGTTTCAGGCTGATGGGATGTCAAAGACCGTGAGGCTAAGAAGAAACATTTTTTTCTGGTTTTGTGACACTTTCCATTTGCTCTCTTTTCCCCACAACAGATGTAAAATGCACCTTCTTTAATGCAGATACAGAGTTTAAAGTTTGGGCTCCCCAGGAGCCTCTACTCAGCCCTCTAGGTGCACAGTATAGAGGGGAGAATGGTTTTGGGTTTTTTTTCTGTGTTCTTATATGAAAACAATAACACATTTTTCAATTTAAAAAAAAGATACCCATTTTGTTGGCAAAACTGAAATCATACCTACACTTTAGATACGTTATGGATTAAATAAATTTGCGTGAAAACAGCTAAGGAATAATGGAAGGAATTTGCTGTTAGGCCTTTTGCTAGGAGCTAAGGAATCAATCTTGCATTTACTGAGCCAGTATTTATTGTAGACCAGGCCCTATTTTAGATTCAGAAGATAAAGCAGTGGACAAAATAGACAAAAAGCTCTTCCTCTCACAAAACAGATACCCTAGCTAGGGACACAGATTAATAAACACGACAAATAAGTAAAACGTATACTGTATGAAACAGTGGTGAGTGCTATGGAGAAAAATATGAAGGAGGGAAGGAGAACAGGAAATAGGTGGAGGCAGGCTATATGAGAATATAGGACAAGAAAGTACATGTGGGCTGCGACCTAGGAAAGTGAATAAATCTCTCTAAGTCTCAGTTTCTTCATCTGTAAAATAATAAATAATAGCACCTTCCTGAAGAAGGCTTGGGCCCTCAGACTGACTTTGTCACTTTTAAACAATGGGATTTGGGTCTGAAAGCTCTTTGGCCTCTGAGGACCTCAGTTCAGTTTCCCTCATCTGTAAAATGAACAGACTTGCCTAGCCTATGGTGTTTGAAAATGTCAAGCGAGATAATTATGTGAAGATATTTAAAAACATATAAGCTATTATATAAATGTAAGATGGAAATTAAAACACGCACACACATACCCAGGATTTTATGGGTTGCAAATCTTTGGCTGATGGTCAGCAGATCCTAAGGGCTAAGAGTAAACAATGAAGTAGATGACTCCTTGGTACTGATCCCCTGCACTGGCAGGGAAAAGGCCAATGCAAATTATCATGATGTACTGAGTAGACTAGCAGTCTTATCTTAGATCAGGGATAAAATAATCAAACTAAATGATCCTAAATGGACACCTCATAAAATAATTATTACATGACATTTGTCAAATTTTAAAATGCTTTACAGCTCCTTTATGTTTGTTCTTGTTTTGCTTGTGGGACTTCAGTTCCAGGAGAAGAACTAGATGGGCTGAAAGGAGTTATTAAATACTGAACAATCATTTAAATCGCTAAAAGCAGATAGTCCATCTTCTGGGTGTTTCTGTAGATGCTCAATGAACACTAATCAAAATAGATGATTCTAAACATAGGCTGTTGTGTATTCCTTTTTCATCTTCATATTTTCTTCAGCCCTGAATATTTGACAGCAATAGTGATTTGTTAAATGAATACATGTTAGTATTTATGCATAGTATAGTGTCCGGCACATAGTAGGTACTCAATAAATATTTGTTAAAGAAACACATGAGTGATTATAGTGTAAATTTACTTACTACAGACTAGCCTATTTGATCCCTAAGGTGTTTATGCATTTAAAACACACAACTTGACAGCGCTTATCTGGTAAACCGCATCAGCTCCATCTCTTAGACTGAACTAAAACACTGTTTTATTCAATTTAAATACAAAATACAGGGGCGCCGCCTGGCTCAGTGGGTGGGGCAAGCAACACTTGATCTCAAGAGTTGTGGGTTCGAGCCCTACATTGGACATAAGAGATTATTTAAAAGTAAAATCTTAAAAAAAATACAAAACCCAAATTCTGTTTTAATGTTACCTAACATAGTAGGCACCTAAGGTTTACTAAATAAGATGCACATTCAGAAAGCCGTCACTTTAGCCCAAATACTCTGCTCAAGTGCATGAACCGGATGCCGCCCAGCTCACATTCACCAGGTAACCCGTATACCTAATCTGAGATACTGGCCCCGCTCGCCTAATAGCCAAATTGGAGTCTTTCCGCTCAGCCTCTCAAAGTTTTCTTCTTAAGTGCTCAAAGTCCCAGCTGTCACTGAGGCTGCAAGATGCTGGGACTGCACATCTGCCTCCGTCCCGAGCGCCTTGGCGGCTGGTGGGTGGGCCCTACGAAGGGCCTTGTGGCTGTTTCCTATTGGGGGTTGGTTGCTATGGTATCACCGACCTTAAAAAAAACTCGCGGGTACTACTTCCGGAAGCTAAAGGAGAATTACTTCCAGGGCTGCCCATACTTGTTACGGCTGACTGAGCAGTCATTAAGCTCAACAAAAATAAAACCTTTGCGGTTACCTTCTAGAAAATCTTATTTAACCACCTTGACTTGTGGATACTGGGTGGTGTCGTATCCTTTCTTCCCTTTCAAAAGACTTATAATATAGTCCTCGTCTATTTGCCAGTCTCCAAAATGGCGCCCACGGCATTAGGTCAGAGGTGAATCACGTGGGCCCTCCCGGTTCCGGCGTGGTAGAGGCCCGAGGGGGTGAACAGTCTCCGGCACCATGTCTGGTTTGTCTGGCCCACCAGCTCAGCGTGGCCCTTGCCCGTTAGCACTGCTGCTTTTACTCCTGCTCGGCCCCAGCTCGGTGCTCGCCATCTCCTTCCATCTGCCCGTTAACTCCCGCAAGTGCCTCCGCGAGGAGATCCATAAGGACCTGCTGGTGACGGGCGCGTACGAGATCACCGACCAGTCTGGGGGCGCTGGCGGCCTGCGAACCCACCTCAAGGTGCGGCAGTGGGCGGCGCGGGGACGGAAGACCGTAGGCGTCGACGAGGGGAGGCTGAGGATGGGGAGGGGAGCCGGCGGGCGGAGGCCTCGGGGGCGGCCTAGTCTCCCCGAAGCACAAAGGGTGCGCTGTCGAGACCGCCCCCTCACCCCGCTCGTTGGCGTTCGCGGGGCGGGGCCGGGCGCCAATGCCAGGGAACCCTTAGAAGGACCGCGAAGCCTTGGCGGATGTGGTGGCAGCTGAGCTGGGGCCGCCTCGACTTTGGGTCGTGCTCGGGGTCTCATACCAGTTGCAGTCTTAGGTGTCTTGAACTGTGACTTGTTTCTCCAGAGAAGTCTCTGGGTGTTGAGTATTCGTGGGTATTTTCAGACTGGTACCTGCAGGAAAATCATGGAGGCACTGAAGCTTACTGTGAATAATGAAACCTGTTTTTATTGAGCATTAGCTGTGTGTCAGGTCCTGTGCCACTTTATATGCGATACCATTTAGTTCGTACTGTGCCCTATGAAGTAGGTACTCTTGGCCTCGTATTACACGTGAGCAAACTGAGGCTCAAAGACGTGTAGAATAAATTGATGTCAGAGCCGGAATTTTTAGTTTGGGAGTTAAGTAAGGTGAAAGAAAAGTACTGCAATTTTAGGCTCTCCTTGCTTTTTATTTGTAATTCCTGTGATTGATTAAAGTCGATCGCAAAATGGTCTCAGTCTGTAATACTTTCTTTTATGGTACCCTAGAGTCTGGATTTGGCCAATTTTTATATAAATTTCAGCGATGCTCTTGGCTGGTGACAACTACTATTATAATGCCAGTTTGGTCCTATTTTGCCATTAGGTTGACCAGCCCGATCTTTGAAATGTTAATGTAACATGATCTTAGTCAAGATTTGATTGTGCTTTATTTATTCGCAATAAGCGTTTGTTTTTTTTAACAAAATGGGTCTTAGACTAAATAGGAAGAAATATTTTAATAGAGCTTAGGGTGTAATAAGACTATAATTTATGTTTAAGGTATTGGAACCCAGTAGTGGTAATAAATGCAATTTATTTATGCTTTATTTGGGAGATACAGACTTTTTATTATTCTCTTCAGGTACCAAACTTCTGTCTGACCAAGAAAGCTGTGATTGTATAATTTTAGAGGTTTAGATAGACGTTTTGGAGGTCATGCTGCTGGCTCCTCAAAGGATATAGTGCATAAAATAAGAGAATTTGAGCAATGAGGGAGACTTTACTCTCATCTCCAGTGTTGCCCTTCTGATTTGTATTTCTAATTTGAAATCCTTCATTGACTCACTATTGCTAATCTGATAAAGTTTAAATTTCCCAACGTGCTCTGTAGTACTCTTTATGATCGGTTTCTGAAGTTTTATATACTTTGTTACTCTCCACTTTGCATTTTATATGAGCCACCCTGAACAATACCCTAAACTCACTTATTTTCATCTTATATTGTAGCTATTTTTCTTTATACCTTATTAGACTGTTAGTATCCCGAGGGCAGGAATTATTTTCATGTTCGTATTTTCCAGAATATCATGCATATGGCCTTGCTTCTAGTGAGCACTTACACAGGAAGCATAGTGTAGCTTTATGGCCTCATGGGAATTAATCTGTCTCCAAAGTTGCTGGAGAGACCTCAATAGCAGGAGTCCGTACATCTACACGCTAGCATTTTGCTATCACTCAGTCACCCTCCCCATGTCTGCTCTGTTCTCTTGCTTCTAGCCAGCTTAATTGAACTACTTCTGGGGTCCTAAACCCAAATGCCCACTAGGCAGTCTAAATGAGTGAATTGGCCCAGGTATGTTTAAAAACAGCAGCAGTGACAGGGCGCCTGGGTGGCTCAGTTGGTTAAGCGACTGCCTTCGGCTCAGGTCATGATCCTGGAGTCCAGGGATCGAGTCCCGCATCGGGCTACCTGCTCAGCAGGGAGTCTGCTTCTCCCTCTCCCACTCCTCCCTCTTGTGCTCTCTCTCTCTCTCTCACTCTCTCTCTCAAATAAATAAAATCTTTAAAAAAAATAAAAAATAAAAATAAAAACAGCAGCAGTGACAATAAATGGGGGATAACCGGGAGTAGTAGAAACTGTTAATTTGGAGTAGCCAGTACTAATCTCTTGATGTAGACCTTGTTGCCACATTTAATTTTTCATATGAAGTCAGAAATCCAGATTTTGATGTGAAAGCTCCTGATTTTTAAATATTACTAATTCAGGGCGCCTGGGTGGCTCAGTCGTTAAGCATCTGCCTTCGGCTCAGGTCTGGGATCAAGCCCCACATTGGGCTCCCTGCTCTGCGGGAAGCCTGCTTCTCCCTCTTCCACTCCCCCTGCTTGTGTTCCCTCTCTCGCTGTGTCTCTCTCTGTCAAATAAATAAAAAAAATCTTTAAATATTACTAATTCAATTTGGCTTTGGCATTGGTTTGTTCGCAGGTTTTTTTTTTTTCCGTTTTTTTTAAAGTGGGGTCCATTGCCAACGTGGGGCTTCAACTCTGGACCCTGAGATCAAGAGTCTCATGCTCTACTGACTGAGCCAGCCAGGCACCCTGGTTTGTTTACAGTTTTATAGAGAAGAGTACGGTCAGTCTACTACTGTAAATGCAGTATCCAGATTTAGTAATTATCAGGATGTGGCCACACCTTTTTCATTGGAACTGCCTCTCCCTTCACATTTTATGCTGAATTGTTTTAAAGTAAATCCCAGATATCATGGTATTTCAATCTTGCATACTTCAGCATGAATCTCTTTAAAAATATGAACATAATCACAATGTTATGTGGCTATAATCACACCTTGCAAAACTAACAGTAATGCTAATAGTATACTCAGTTCATATTCAAGTTTCTCCACTTGTCTCAGAAATATATTTTTAAATTAATTTGTTGTATCTCTCTCAGGTCCCTTTAATTTAGAGCAATTCACTCACCCTTCTTTTTTTTTTTTTAATGCTTGCAGTTGTATTGTTAGAGTCAGTTGTCTGTAAAGATTTGTGGATTTGTCAGTTTACTTCCTTGAGGTATCGTTTAAACAGTTCCCCCATATTTCTTGTAAAAGGAATCAGCTGTAAAGATGTAATTAGATTCAGGTTTATCTTTTGGGTGAGAGTACTTCATGTGGCATCATGGCAGAGCACACAGTACTTTTCATGCCTCTTAGTGCTAAGATTGATCGGTGGGTTCACGTATGTGTTAGTGGCCTACTGCTGCTAGAACAAATTATGACAAACTCAGTAACTTAAAACAGGGCGCATTTATCTAAAATCAAGGTGTCAACAAGGCAGTGTTGTTTCTGAAGACTCTAGGGGAAAATCTGTTTCCTTGCCTTTTCCAGGGTCTAGACCACCTGCATTCTTTAGTTGGTGACCCCTTCCTGCATCCTCAAAGCCAGTAATTAGTATCTCTAAATCTTTCTTTCTCTCCCTCTTTCCCACCCCTCCCTCTCTCCTCTGCTTCTCTCTTTCTTTTATAAGGACCCTTGTGATAATCTCCTTATCTCAGTTTCTAATCACACTTGCAAAACCCCTTTTGCCATGTAACGTAACTGTTCTAAAGATTAGGATGTGGACATCTTTGGAGAGATGGGCATTATTCTACCTACCAAGGTGGTGACAGCCCAAAGCCTCCATTGTAAAGCTTCTCATCGATCTTTTTACCTATCAGTCCATTGATAACTGCTGTGTGAATTTATTGTTTCATTAAGGTTGTGTAATGACGATTTTCTAATTTTGTTATTCCTTCTGTATTTATTAGTTGGAATTCTTTTTTTTCTTTTTAAAGATTTTATTTATTTATTTGAGAGAGAGAGAGAGAGAGCGCGCGCATGAGCAGTGGAGAGAGGGAGAAGCAGACTGCCCGCCGAGCAGGAAGCCTGACTTGGAGCTCAATCCCAGGACCTGGAGATCATGACCTGAGCTGAAGGCACATACTTAACTGACTGAGCCACCCAGGCTCCTGTTAGCTGTCTTAAAGAATTCATCAATTTTTTTAAAAGATTTATTTATTTATTTTTAGAGAGCAAGAGCGAGCACACGTGCATGACAAGCAGGGAGAGGGAGAGAGAATCGCAAGGAGACTCCCTGCCGAGCATGGAGCCCAGCACAGGTCTTGATCCCAGGACCCAAGATCATGAGCTGAGCCGAAATCAAGAGTCAGATGCTCAACCTGCTGAGCTACCCAGGCGCCCCAAGAATTCATCAATTTTTAAGACCATTTGGTTACCCTAAAATTTATAGGATAAACACAGAATTCATTCCTTCTTGACAGTTTTCAGAGTGAGAGATTGTTGTCCTTGTCATTTCCGATGTAGTCTGAAGAAGAAGGTTTTTTTTTTTTTTAAGATTTATTTATGTTAGAGAGCGAGCAGGGGCAAGGGCAGAGGGAGAGAAGCAGACTCCCTGCTAAGCACAGAGCCCAACACACGGCTTGATCTCAAGACCGTGAGATCATGACCTGAGCCGAAATCAAGAGTCGGACTCTCAACTGACTGACCTAGGTGCCCCAGGTTTTTATTTTGTTTTATTTTAAGTATTACACTGAAATCTTTTTTTGTTATTGTCATTGTTTTTATCAGTTGCGTTCTTTCTTTATACTCAGGTGTCCCTTTGACTCCTGTATCCTTTTGACAACAACCCCATTAGGGTTTGATAGCTTCCCTGTTTTGTGGAACAGGGTATCCTAGGCTCATCTTTTGTTTGTCCAACCCCTGACCTGGAAGCAGTTATTCCTTCAAGGAGTTCTGGTCCATTTTGTGGGGAATAGTATTTTAGAGACTGCAAGCTGGGTGTCATTTAAAAAAATTTGATATTCTGTGCAGGCCACAGAACACTTTTGTGGGCTTGATCCAGTCCCTTATCATAGTTTGCAACCTTTTTCATAGCATCTCTTCACTTTCTCTTACCTTTTGACCACTCATGTCCCAAACTGCTCAAGGATTCTCTTTGTACATCATTTCTGCTTCTGAAGTACACCTCTTGAGTGAGAGAATCTGATTGGTTTAACTCTTTTTATGTGCCAGGCCACATTCTAGGTTTCTTACAGCCTATTGATGTCTTCTCTTTGGTCATTTGTCCACCCTTGGTTCAAGCAGCATTTGGGTTGAGGTTAAGAAGGGGGCTGGAGGCTTTCTGAAGTGCAAAACCTAGCCAGCTGGACTTGATGTTTTGTTGTTGCTCTGAATGAGGCAGTCTCTTTCATAAGGATTTTTGTGAATGTAGTTGAGCAGAGACTATGTCTCATCATTGAAATGCCTGTCTAATACAGTGCCTGGCACATAGTGCATAGTAGGACTTCAACATAAAGAGTTAATGAACAAATGAATTGGCAGTGTCCTAGCCTTATCTCTAATTTTTTTCTCCTCTTTCTCCCTCTTCACTTCTTTTTCCCACTCCTGACTCTCACCATGCTGAACCCCATGCAGTTCCTTGAATACAGTGTTCTCTTAATCTAGACTGGTGTTTGCCTGTACACCCCTCCTATGTGTTTCCATTATAACCTGTTTGACATGGCACTTTTGATGTAGTATGGTGCTTATTTTGTGAAGTCTAATGTCTCATTCATCTTTGTGTCTTAAGTTTAAGTACTGTGTACTTATTGTTGTACAGCTGAATTAAATATATTAGTCGTATTAAATAGAAGTCCTTATTAAATAGAAGTATAGTGGAAAGAACCTGGATCTGGAGTCAGACAAATTTGAGTTCAAATCTCAACAGCTTCACCACTTAAAGGGTATATGGTCTTGAGGGAATTACTTAACTCTTCTCCTTGGGTCTCTGATCTGTAAGATGGGGATGATAGATCTCATAGAATTGTTGGAAGGACTAACTGAGGTGGTTCTTCATTATTCAGGGAATGGGTCATATATATGAGTATTCTTTTGTTTCCTCTCTACTGAATGAAAATTGAATTGCTAATCTGACTCCCCTGTTTTATGTCATTTTGGTGACCTGATAAAGTATAATATGAGAATTCTGAGGATTTTGTTTGTGATTCTCCTATTCATGCAAGAAATATTTTAATATTTAGTATATGCCAGACCTAGCTGGGGAAATGGGGATGAAAAGCAGACAAGGTCCTTGAGCTCAACTGGCGAACAAAAACAAGTTCAAAAAATACAGACAATTGCAGGTAGTGATAAGTACTATAAAGAAAAATCAAACAGTAGTGGGTAGGGAGTGACTGAAGGGTAAAGAGTATTTGAGTGGTCAGGGAAGGCCTTTCTGAACAGAGAAATGATTGAAATGATGGGCGGGACTCTACTGCTAAGATTTCTGCTTCAGGCCTATATTATGTGTTTTGTGTTGGGATTTCCAGTGAATTTATCCCATATAGCCAATCCCTGTTCTTTTCACAAAGTGAGGCTAACTTAGGCTAAGTAGTATCAGATTTAAAGACTTTGCTACACGAAATTGAAACAGAAGTATTGACTCATCATTTATAGTGAATGTATACATTTTCTTCATTGCTTCAGGTCCATAAAAAGCCTCTTGTAGGGGCTCAGAATCTCAACTCTGTTGATTTTTTAATTGAAAACCACATTTTCATTAAGACTAGATGATATCATAATATTTTAATAAGCTCCAGTACCATCTATTAGTTAGAATGCTTGTTAATAGTGGAAATTGGAGGATGAATTAGTTTTAGGGGATGAGATGAGTTGTTGCCTAAGGGCGATTTATACTTTAGAAATAGATTACAGAGAGAGAAAAGCAGTTGTGAGCAGTTGTCCTAATCATCACCCAAAAGAAAAGAAAAGCTTAATGGTGATAACTGAAATGATTTATGCTTTTTTATAGCCTCTTCCAAATAATATAATCAGTCTAACTTTTTTTCATTGTCATTTTTCAAGAGTGCTAATGCTAATTAACAATTCATTTTGCTAAGTGCAATTATTTTTCCTTGGATATTATATCCAATTGTGGTGCCACTCTCTCCCAACTAGCTTATAGAAAGCCAAACAGATCGTTTGAAGAGTTCAGCCTTGAGTCATAGGCCTATCACAATTTAAGCCTAAAAATTATCAAGGAGCATCTTGGCAGCTGGGAAACCATTGGCTTTTAACTTTTTTTTTTTTTTTTTGCCCACTGAAAGCTCTGGAAGGATTTGTGTGTGTGTGCGCACACATGCACACATATATGCTGTAGTTTGGAGATTCTTTTATTTAGAACAGTTACTTCGGTTTATTACTGGCATCTGTAGTGAGAGCTGATCTTTTTCTATTGGGAAAAATCTGTCTCTTTCAAATTGACATTTGATGTGACTATTGTCCAATGGGTAGAAACAGTTCAATCAGTAGGTGGTTTAGTACAGAAGGCTAATTGATACATTAACATTTGATAGTATTAAAAGCTAGTTTCTTTTCGTATCATATATAAGATTTCTGACCTTGTGTTTCCTTCTCTGTAAAAGTTAAACAGTATGTTACTTCATTTAAATCTCTCTTATTGGGTGAACAGTTGCCTGCAGCCTTCTGTTTTGAACTGATGTAGAGAAGAGGGCTGCTTAGAAATTGAAATGGCTATTCCATGTCTTTATGATGACTTCTGAAGACGGAGCCTAGTTTCTAGGAAAATGGAACAGATTTATGAAGGTAATCTAGCAGAGTACAGTGACTTCTCCGCTGTTTCTTGTGTGAATTGCTGACTGGTGGTTGATCTGAGCCATTGCCCCCATATGCGTACTCAGCCTGGCAGTCTGGACAGTAGAGCCCTCTGTGAAATCAGCTAGCTGGCCACAGACCAGAATTTGGACTCCTAAACAAGCCTCCGACTTGAGGGAGGTTGATGTCATCTGCTTTATCCTGTGCCCCCAACCTCATTGTTCAACGTAACGTGTGGGAAATCAAGGGACTAGTTGTTAAGAAAGAACAAGGCTTTGTTTGTGCCTAAAAGGGTCACGCTGGAGGTTTTTACCGTAAATAACTTTGGAACAGTATGAAAAAAAACATTTGATCTGGCTTCACCCCCGCAGTAGTATTGTTAGGGCAGCAACTGGTCTTTTCGTTCTCATTCCCCTCCCTTCCTCCCTCTCTTTCTTCCTTTCTTCCTCCCAACTCCTCCCCCTCCCCCCACCCAGTCAAGCATGACGTTTTGCCTGTGTTGAGTTAATGTAACAAATGTTGATAGAAGCAGGAGGAGAGCATCTATCTATTACCATACCCAGTGCCTGGAAATTTTCCATTTCTAGTTTTCAACACTACTTCTTCTTTTTCTTCTTCTTTTCTTTTTAAGATTTTATTTATTTATTTGACACAGAGAGAGCACAAGCAGGCAGAGCAGCAGGCAGAGGGAGAGGGAGAAGTAGGCTCCCTGCTGAGCAAGGAACCCGATGCGGGACTCGATCCCAGGACCCCGGGATCATGACCTGAGCCGAAGGCAGATGCTTAACCTACTGAGCCACCCAGGTGCCCCAAGTTTCAACACTTCGACAAGCCTCCTCGAGCAATACTTCTGTGCTGTGCTATGTCCTTGTTGAATTGTGTTGGAAATTTGAAAGAATTTAGAGTTGCTAAATGCTGCTTATAGCCTTTCTAAGTTTGACTTTGTTCTGGGTATAATGTAGCTGTGATCCCCTGATTTCAGGGATGCAATTGGTAGGCTCGGTTGGTACTTGCTCTTGTTTGAAAGATCAGGGTAAATTAATGTTTTGCCCATTATACATAGCTTTTAGGCCATCAGTTACCCTTGTTCTTCAAGTTTGAAAACAGTGGTGACTTGTGGTAGCTTACCTTTCTTCTTATGATGTGAGATGATGAAATGTCTGTGTGATGAGATGAAGTGAGGTGAATGACGTAGACATTGTGAAGTAGCATTAGGCTAGTACTGATCTTCTGAACATACATCTGAAGGAGGATCATCTGCTTCCATACCGCAGTGGACTACAGGTAACTGGAACCACAGAAAGTGAAACCAAGGATATGGGAAGACTACTGTACTATTTTTCTAGTCTAAAACTACAGCATCTTCAGTGATTTGGTGTTCTTTCTCATTTTTTATGTCTTAGGGTAATAGACCCCATGGCTGAAGATTCACTCATGAACTTTTACCAAAAGAAGGGTATAGGCCTACAACCCCTAATCATGCACACGCAATACTCTCTTCTCCCCTCCTTGCCAACGTTGGGTCCTGCATGTAGTTTATGACTTATCAGGTTAAAAAACACATGCAGGAAATGCTGGGGTCCTCTTGTATTTCTTACTATCTGGTGTTAGTAGCTAAAAGGTATCATTGAACACCTGCTTGGTTAGACATTTTGTATCCCTTCAGTTTCTAAATCTTCCTGCTGCTTCCTTGAGAGTTTACCTTTTTGTCTTTTTCTGTTTCTATGTAGTAACCATTTGGCTCTAATGATCCCTGAGTTTAGTCATTTTAGTGTATTTTATGTAATTTGCCATCCATTAGAACTATTAGGTTGGAAGTATGGTTAGTGACCTAAATGTTTATGGAGTTCTGAATTGTTACTAACAAATAGTTACCATAATAATGCTAACAACAGTGATGATACTAGTAACACTTAATGAGTGCTTGCCATGTGCCAGACACTGTTCTAGGCACTTTACTTGTATTAACTTTAATCCTCACAATAACCTCATAAAGTGTGTGCTATTGTCCTTATTTTACATATGAGGAACAGAGAGGTTAAGGAATATACCCCAAACTTTACAGCTAGTAAGTGACACAATTGTGATTTGAACACAGACCTGAGGTCTGACTCTAGAACGTTCAGTCTCTTACACTGTGCTGTCTCTCAAAGGAAGAAGAGAATAGGTGTTTCTGTTTCAGTTCATTTTTATCAGTGTACAGAGCTTCTACAAGGGACCTGATGTTTCTAAGTTCCTGAGTTAGTCATTCAGGAGTTACAAAGGTTGATAGTTGTCCTTAAAATAATATGTACACATTATATACTCAAATGTTACACTACAGACTGGTTGTAAACCTGAGGAAGACAGAGTGCAAGAAGGAGCCTGTTTGAAAGAAATGACATCTTCAGATTTTCACCAGCTGCACCAAAGCTGGAAGCTAATTGGCTTCTGCTGCTATGGTAGGCCTCCTGGAAAAGAAGTGGTTTTGTTCGTTTTGTTGTTTTCTAAGATTTTCATCGACCGGTGGGGTATGGAGCTGATTGAGCACGTGAACGCAGTGTGTGGCCTGTACCAGTACAAAGACAGACTTGCCATCTTCCCCAGGCATCGTATGTTATTTCACAGGAATAAGTATAGACTTTGTCCAAAGTAACTCTTTGTATAGACCTCCAAAAAGTCTGTGAGAATGCTTGATGCAGGGCGCCCGGGTGGCTCAGTCTGTTCATCATCCAGCTCTTGATGTCCACTCAGGTCATGATCTCAGGGTTGTGGGATTGAGCCCCACATCGGGCTCTGCTCAGCATGGAGTCTGCTTGAGATTCTCTCTCTCCCTCTCCCCCTCCCCCTGCTTGCATGTGCTCTCAACCAATCAGTAAGAATCTTAAAAAAAACCTATAATTAAAAAAAAAAAAGATGTTTGATGCCTGCTTGGCTCTGAGTAGACCGTAAATTTCTTGAGAATCTGGAGAGATGTGTGTGTATATATGCATTTGATTTCATCTTTCTGAATACTATTTTTTTAAACTAACTTTTAATTTCAGAACAGTTTTAGATTTGCAGAAAAAATTAAGATAGTACAGTTCCCATATTCCCCACAGCCAGTTTCCCCTACTGTTAACATTTTATATTAATATGATATATTTGTCACAGTGAATGAGCCAGTATTGTTACATTATTATTGACTAAAGTCCGTATTTATTCAGATTTCCTTAGTTTTCATTTAATGTCCTTTTTTCTGTTCCAGGATCCCATCCAAGATATATTACATTTAGTCATGTCTCTTTAGACTCCTCTAGATTATGACAGTTTCTCAGATTTTCTTGTTTTTGACAACCTTGTGAGTTTAGAGGAATATTGGTCAAGTATTTTGTAGGATACCTCTCTATTGGGATTTGTCTGATGTTTTCTTCATGATAAAATTGGGATTATGGGTTTTGGGGAGGAAGCCCACAGAGGTAAAGTGCCATTTTCATTACATCATATTAAGGGAGCATGCTATCAACATGATTTATCATTGTTGCTATTGACCTTGATCATCTGGCTGAGGCAGTGTTGGTTAGGTTTTTCCACTGGAAAGTTACTTTTGTCCCCCTTCCCATACTGTACTCTTTGGAAGGAAATCACTATGTGCAGCCCACAGTTCAGGAGTGAGGAGGTTTGCTTAGTCCCAGTCTTCTTGAGGGTGCCGTTTTCTACATAAATTATTTGAGTTTTCTGCATGGGAGACTTGTTTCTTCTCCTTTGTTTAATCCTTTATATCAGTATGGATTTGTGGATATTTATTTTATACTTATACTTTGGATTACAGTCAAATACTATTTTGTTGCTCAAATTGTTTCAGCTTTGGCTATTGGGAGCTCCTTATTTGGCTTCTATGTCCCTTTGACATACCCTCATTCTTGGTTTTTGTTTTGTTTCTGAACACATCCTTAATTTCTGGCACTACAAAATGTTGCAGGCTCATCTTGTATAACTTTCTGCCTCAATCCTAGGACCAACCATTTCTCCAAGAATCCCTGGTTCCTTTTATTGGAGAATTGTATTGAAAACTGAGATCTGGGTAGGTAGTATTATTTTTAAGACCTGTCTTCCTGGCCTTTTCTTTTCTTTTTTTTTTTTTTTTTTTTAACACACTTGCGATTTCAGCAAGTGGCCAAAAGTAGTCCCAGCCTTCTTGGAACTTTAGTAAGTCTGGGAATTCTGTGAGGTGTAAGAAGGGAGGTGGGATTAGGAGATAGATGGTAGTGCTAAAGGGCAGAGAATCAGGGCACTGGAGCCTTTGTCTAGATCCTTCAGGGCCCACCTCTGCATTAGGTCAGGCACATCATTATAGAGGAGCACTAAAAACACTCATTCGAGCTTTGTATGTTTAGCAAGGCCACAGTTGAATTTGGAGAGTCTAATATTGGTCACAGTCCTTGTAAAAGGACCTTCCTGATATGTTGTTCTTCGTGTCTAGTTCCAGGAAAATTATCTCTGAAGGTAAATTTGTGAGCTTTCATCAGAAAACAAATGATGTATAACCAACTTGGTTCTCTTTGTAGTCTTTTAATGTTGGCTTCCAGAAAACTTAGAGTCAAATATACTGTGTGCATATCATTTGCTCAATTCAGGTTCTTTTTTTTTTTTTTTTTAAAGATTTTATTTATTTATTTGACAGAGAGAGACACAGCAAGAGAGGGAACACAAGCAGGGGGAGTGGGAGAGGGAGAAGCAGGCTTCCCGCAGAGCAGGGAGCCCGATGCGGGGCTCGATCCCAGGACCCTGGGATCATGACCTGCGCCGAAGGCAGACGCTTAACGACTGAGCCACCCAGGCGCCCCTCAGGTTCTTGATAGTACCTATTTGTTTCTTCCTCCAGGTGAACTCTATATTCTTTTAATCCTAATTGCTTTATTTACCTAGTTTGGGCCTAAGCTGCTGCTTTCTTTTTTTTTTTAAGATTTTATTTATTTATTTGAGAGAGAGTCAAAGAGAGCATGAGCAGGGGAGGGGGTAGAGGGAGAGAGGGAGATGCAGACTCCCCACTAAGCAGGGAGCCCGATGTAGGACTCAGTCCCAGGACCCTGGGATCATGACCTGAGCCAAAGGCAGAGCTTAACCGCTTAACTGACTGAGCCACTCAGGCCTTGGCCTAAGCTTCTTAAAGATCCTTTTCAAGTAGGCAGGGTATTATCTTGACTGTTTCATAGAAGAAATGGGAGCAGGCTTCCATAGAAGAAATAGGAGCAGGACCTACTCAAGAACCTGTTTTCTGGCTGCTGCCTAGAATGGTCAAGAGAATCCAATTCTAAATGAGTTTATTTTCCCAGTGACATGTATTTTCACTTATTTGACAGTTTCAGTGTGAGTATTCACATATTCTTGACATCAGCTACTCTGCTTATACAATTAACACTTTTTCCTTACTAAGTTGTGAACTTGGTTTGCTTTTCAGAAGGTGTTATCTAGAACAAATCTGTATTACTTCCTATTCCTTGATGTCATATGAGCAAATTTTAATGGTTTCATATTACCTTTGTTTAATTAAGAACTTTATAATAAATATTACAAGTGTTTATTGTTTAAAGAGAAGTAAGTACTCTTTTAAGGACTTGCTGTTACAGGAGGTAAAAGTGGCAGTTATTTATCATAATACCAAAGTACTTTAGTAGAATTTAAGAAGAAAAAATAGAATCTCTCAATTCTTGAGAAACCAGATGATCTTTTAAGGTGATCTGTAATTAGAGCATTTTTATTAGAGGAAATTTAAAACCCATCATTTCAACCTTTTAGATTTTGCCAGCTCTGGCTAGTCATAGGCTTGGCTCAGTTTTCTACTTCTTAATTTTAGCTACCTGCTGATTTATGTAATTATGTTGGGGTTAGTGCATATGATTTTTTTTTTTTTTTTTTTTTTAGATCAATGGCTTGGGTTACACACACAAAGATCAATGACTTACCTCCTAAATAGCTGCAAAGTTATGAACTACATGGGAAACCTACTGATTCTTAGAAAAATTCTAGGATCTCAGAATGCCCAGCAGTTCTTAGGAGCCTAAAATGAAAGTTAAGTTGTCATGTTGCCTGCCTGGATTTCCAGATATCTGGATAAACAACCCTCATATAGTTGTGTCAACTGAAGGTCATGGGGAATATAGAAATGTGAAGGCCCTTAGGGAATTGTGGTCATTATCACACACTTTGGGGGAGTAAATTTCATGCTAATAAAAGGTGTTGGCAGTGATGGGTCCTTTGCCTTCAGCCTCTTGTAAAGCATTTGAGTCTTTGCCCTAGGATGAATCTTTAATACATTTTCTTTCAGATGTCATGGAAAGATGTCATCTTTCAGATGTCACTTCACCAAAGCAAGTGATTCTACCATAATTGTAGTTACTCAGTACAATGTAGCAAGGGATAATTTAAGCAATTTTTACCCCTTCTGAGTACCAGAGACTTTCCGAAAAACATGGCAGACTTCTTAATTCATTTTGCAAAGTGCTCATTGGAGGATTTTGCTAATGCCTTAATAAGAGTTTTCTATTTTTAAAGATTTTTTAAATTTAAATTTTATTTTTTTTAAGATTTTATTTATTTATTTGACAGAGAGACAAAGTGAGAGAAGGAACACAAGCAGGGGGAGTGGGAGAGGGAGAAACAGGCTTCCCGCTGAGCAGGGAGCCCAATGCGGGGCTCGATCCCAGGACCCTGGGATCATGACCTGAGCCGAAGGCAGACACTTAACGACAGGGCCACCCAGGCGCCCCAAGATTTTTTATTTTTTAAGTGATGTCTGCACCCAACGTGAGGCTCAAACCCATAACCCTGAGATCAAGAGTTGCACGCTCCACTGACTGAGTCAGCCAGGTGCCCCTTAATAAGACTTTTCTGACTTAAATCTAGGCTTTTGTTGTCATCTGGAGAGGCTCCTGTCCTTAAATTAGTAAATTTTGAAAAATTTTTGTCTAGGGGCTCCTGGGTGGCTCAGTCTGCCTTCAGCTCAGGTCATGATCCTGGGGTCCTGGGATCGAGCCCTGCATTGGGCTCCCTGCTCCGCGGGGAACTTGCTTCTCCCTCTCCCTCTGCCTGCTGCTCCCCCTGCTTGTGCTGGCTTGCTCTCTCTCTGTCTCTGTCAAATAAATACATAAAATATTTTAAAAATTTTTACCTATCCCTCTATCTGTCTATTTGAGAGAGTGCGGGCACATGCAGGAGCATGGGGAGGGGCTGAGTGAGGGGGGAGAGGGAGAGAATCCCAGGTAGACTCCCTGCTGAGTGTGGAGTCCATTGCAGGGCTTGATCCCACAGCCCTGAGACCACGACCTAAGCTGAAACCGAGAGTCATATGCTCAACCGACTGAGCCACCCAGGCGCCCCGGGTGGTTTTTCCCAGGTCCTTGCCTGACTGTGGAGATGATGACATCTTTGATGACTGTTCAGTGCTGTATTCTTGATTCCATTCCCTGCTGTCCTCTACTGGTTTCATTTACAGTAAACATTTCTAATGACTTGTAATCCTCTCCTTCTGCTTTACAGATTAAATTAGGGGTGCCTGGCTGGCTCAGACGATAGAGCATATGTGACTCTTGATCTTGGGGTTGTAAGTTTGAGCCCCACATTGGGTGTAGCGAATGCTTAAAATCTTTTTAGGGGCAGGGAAAAAAATAAAAATAAAAAATAAAATCTTTTTTTTTTTTTTAAGAATTAAACTAGTGTGGTGAGCAAATCTGGAAGCTTATTTTTATGCAACTTTATTCATAGGAGCTAAACCTAAGAGTTTTTAGGTCAGCTTGGAATGTGAAAATATGTTATTCTTGCAATCTACCTTTTTGAACTTCCTCCTTGCTCTTAAGAATTGTCGTTGTGCTTTTGGGGGCTAGGGAGTGGGGATGTGTGAGTATCTGACTGGTGAACAGATTCTGAATAAAGGAAGAGTGACACCATAATGGTGACTATATGTTACTTTGAAATTTGATTAGTTCCCGGACTTTTTGCCCTATAATATGTGTGTGTTCAAGGTTCTAAAGAAGTCTGTTCTTAAGCCTTTTCTTTTAATTGATTCAGAAAAAGTTTCACATGAACAAGAGGCCTTTAGGAATCTTCAGGGCTAAATATTCCTTCCCCCTTGCAGATTATTTAGTTATTGCTGACTTCAGGGCCTCTCCCTTGTGAGTGCCTGCTAACCCCTCCACGGTGGAGAATGGCAGACTGAACAATGCAGTGTCCCACTTGAGAGGACTCTTCAGGCGCTCTTACTTGCACTGACCCAAAGAATCCATCACATTCTGTTAGTCTTTCTTGGCTTCTGTGCAACCCATTCTTTCAGACATTCCTTTTGTGGGGAGGCAACATGGAATGTCGGAAGAACATGGATTTTAGACTACTTCAAATCCACACAATTTATTAACTCTGTGATGGTGGGCAAAATTACTAAGTTTTCTCATCAATAAAATGGGGATAATAAGACAGGCCTCTCTGGAATTGTTGTGAAGATTAAATAAATACTATGTATAAAGTTACTAGCATAATTCCTTAATCCCTTTATCCTTCCAAACCACTCAGTTGCAGAACCTCAAGCCTAAATCACTTAATACTTTTTTCTTTGTTCCCGCATCTTGGCTGCTAAGTGTTGCCACTAGAAATCCATAGTCTATAATCTCAGCTGAGACCTCAGTGCTACCAAGCAATACTTTTATGTGATTTTTTTTTTTAAGATTTTATTTATTTATTTGAGAGAGAGTGTGTACAAGCAGGGTGGGGAGGAGTCGAGGGAGAGGGAGAAGCAGGCTCCCCACTGAGCAGGGAGCCTGACGCGGGGTTCATTCCCAGGACCCTGGGATCATGACCTGATATGACCTGAGCCAAAGGCAGATGGGTAACTGACTGAGCCACCCAGGCACCCCCTTTTATGTGATTTTGGTCAGCTTTCTTCTTATGCAGAGGTCAGAAGTTGGTGGCCCCAAAGAACTCGGTTCTATAGACCTCTTTTGTTTGGCCTTGAGATAGTTTTTCATATGTTGGGTTTGGCTGTGAGGATTTAAAACTTAGGAGGTTTCAAATAAAAGTTAAAATGTCTAGCTTCTTTTGAAAAATCGGATGCTCTGAAAACCCAGCATGACATGGCACTCATTGGTTTCTCTCTTGAGACAGGCACATCTTTTCACTTTGCCAAGTTGTCCACAACCTTGTGGACCTACACTGGCCCATTAGATTCAGTTACATTGCTCACTTGATCCTTGTGGGCATTGACTTTTTGGTTTTGTCCTATGGGCTCCCCCTCCTTAAAATCCCTCAAATTTGTCCCCTTCTCCTCATACTCAAAGTCCTCATCATTACTAACCTGGAGTACTGGAATAGTGTCCTAATCCATCTTCTTATCGCTAGTATTGTCCCTCTCAAGGGACTTGTCTTCACAGTATTATCAGATTCATCTTTCTAAATTGCAGACTGAATCACATCACTCTCTTGTTTTAAATCTTCATTGCCTTTCCACTTTGTACCAAATGAAGTTTAAACTCCCTAGCATGGTTTGCACTTCTACATGATCTGGCCAGTACCTCTCTAGCCACTTAACCTCTCTGTGTTTCAGTTTCCTGCTATGGAACGTAAGAGAAATAATAGTTCTTACCTATAGCATTATAATAAAGACTAAATTTTAAAATGCATATAAAGCACTTGGCATAATACTCAACCTTTAGTAAGTGCTCAATAAATATTAATAGTATTATGGTCCTACTATATTTTTGTTTTGTTTTTTTCTGGACCCCAGGTGTTCATATTTGCCTTTTCTTCTACCCTGAATGTTTTTACACCCTGTTTTTCCCTTAATTGCAGCTCATCCTTTAGGACTTAGCTCACGTGTCACCTCCACGGTACACTCCCCAAACCTCCATATCGCATGGCACCTGTGCTTTCCTCTAGTCGTGCACTTTTCACATTACAGTGAGGTCTCATTTCTTATTCGTCTTATTTAGACTTTTAAGCTCTTCGAAGACAGGAACTATTTTACATATCCCTGTATCCCCAATGACTAGCACAGATCTAAGCATTGACAAATTAATGAAGGATCAACATCATTCATGGCAGAAGATACTTGATTAATATTACTACTGTTACTTTTAGGGAATTTAGAAGATGTGCCATAAAACGTTTTTTAATTACCCCTTATTTCAAATTAGTCTAGCAGTGAAAACTATTCTTTAGTTATTATATTTTTCCTCAAAATGAAATACCTTTATTTCTGACCATAAGTGATACATGCCTTTGTAGAAAATCAAAAGAAAAATAAAAGTATAAAGAAGTTTTACTAAGAAAAAAACTAGTGTTATTAAAGTGCTTTAAATGCATAGACTTTTGTGTGCTGCTCAGTTTCCATATTTAAAATCGCACCTATAAATGAACCTTGTTTGACAGAGAGCATTAGAACATCTAGTTTAATATAAGGAAGCTACTAGTTTTGTGTTCCACATTGCAAGTAGCTTCCTGTCTTAAATAATGAAATGTGCCTTCTGCTAGGACAACCATGAACCCTAGAAAAGAAGTTGCAATCCAGTGTGTCATATTACTGTCATTTCCTCGTTTTAAATATGACCATTCACTTACCAATGTATGCCACTTCATCTGTGCTTACAGGCCATTCTCTACAAATGGAACAGTTTCAGTTTGGAGAACTAAAGCTAACAACCTAGAAGAAAGAAATTATCACTGGTGGAAGCCAAGGATGTCTTTTTTTAGGACAAATTTCTTGTTCATTCCCCATGCCTCTCTGCCACCCCATTTGACCATTGACATAATTTATGTGAAATTTGCAGGAATAGATCTTCCAGATTTTCTTCTCCACGCATGTCCTCTTTCCTTCTCTTTTTGCATCAGGTGTCCCATTTCCATTCTCTGCCCCTACCTCCACCCCATCAAGATTTGTTTTACAGAAGAGATGTGTTCTTATGTGTCTTTCTCCTTTTTGTAGTACATTCTTCTGGTAATTGTTCATTTCATTTTTGTGACCTGTCCCCTTCTAGGTAATGAAACTGGTGTACATTTTATATAGCAAACTTTTGCTAATAAGCCCAATTTGTATCAACTGTATTGCCTTTTTGGTATGGTAAGACATTCCATAGCAGCGACATATTTTATTTATTTATTTTTAAAGATTTTATTTATTTATTTGACAGAGAGAGACACAGCGAGAGAGGGAACACGAGCAGGGGGAGTGGGAGAGGGAGAAGCAGGCTTCTGCTGAGCAGGGAGCCCGATGTGGGGCTTGATCCCAGGACCCTGGGATCATGACCTGAGCCGAAGGCAGACGCTCAACGACTGAGCCACCCAGGCGCCCCGGCAGCAACATATTTTAGCCTTTAGTGTGGATACTGTTTGAATGAATGAAATTTGCTGTATTTGAGTTTCATCTTCTAATCCAATTCCTGTCTTTAAGAATGAACTGAACATAGTCATCATAATGAGAAATATCAACTGTCTTCTATAGACAGTGTTTCTTTCCATTCTCCAGTTTCTATAGGTTCTCTTCCCCAGTGTTATTTGCTTCCCGTTCTTACTTACTTTTTATTTTAGATCACAGATTCTGCTGGTCATATTCTGTACTCCAAGGAGGATGCAACCAAGGGGAAATTTGCCTTTACCACTGAAGATTATGACATGTTTGAAGTGTGTTTTGAGAGCAAGGGTAAGTAATCAGAGTGTTTCCCCTGAATTAAGTGTCTCCTCTCAAGTTAGAGCATGAACTTTGTCTCTTGGGCTATTAGGAAGAGGAAATGGTAACTACATTGTTTATGTGTCTTTCATACATATAAGTGAAAGTTGGCTAATCAGCTGAGTTCTTCATGTACAGGAGTAGGCTTTTTTTAAATGCTGTGACCTATTTGGCTTGAATGATAGAGTTGAATTTCATATAGATGCTGGAAAATAGTGCATTTATATATATGCTAGTGACACGTGTTCTCAGGAATTAGAAATAAGGTCTGTCTGACAAACAGTATATGGCAAAGTTAGAAATATTTTTGGTCTCCAGAGCACTTTTCCTCGTTCCGTCTTGCTGTGGATTCTTCTGTGCGTCTCAAGGTCAAGACCCCATAGTACCCTTTAGTCTGATTACTTGATGGCTTCTGTGCTCAGTAATGGGGGAAAAGGCAGATTCCTTTTTACTCCCTATTCATTAGTTTAAAGGACACTAGACTCTCAAAGCTTAATGCATTTATACTTGTTACATTAGTTGGGACTCTTTTTGGGCTGCAGGACGTAAAAACTCAAACTGCCTTAAAGAAAAAGAAGGGATAGGTCATTTGACTCTCTGAACTGGGAAGTTTGCAACGTGGTGCTGACCTCAGGCATAGCTGCATCTTGGGGTTTTTATGGTATCATTGGAACTCTGTCTCTCTCAGTGTTTCCATTCCTTGCCTCCATTTAATTTTAGTCTCAGGCTTCCTCTGTGTAGAAGCAAAAGGACTCCTGGCAGTTTTACATTTGTAGAATGTTCAAAATATAGGATCCTAGAAGAAGAGCAAGCACCTTTGCCAACAATGCCAGTAGATGCCCAGGAATGGCAGACGACCCAGCTGCTTTTGATAGGTAATCAAGAATTGACTCCCTTGATCTAAAGTTGGTCAATTCAGCCTAAAAGCTAAGGGAGTTTGCCAGAAGTAAATGGACCAATAGATTAAAAATAAAAAATTAAAGGATTTTAATGGTGATTTCATGACTGATACCCTTCTCTCTGCTCCCACCAGTGCCAGTTCCAGTTCCAGGATGTCTCAACTATATTCTAGACATTTCCACATGGTTGTGCCACTCTTACCTCAAAACCAAGATGTCTAAGACTGTGTTCACAAGCCTCCCTTTCAAACTAATTCCCCTCTCTTATCAGTGTTACCACTATCCTTCCAGTTACTTGGGCTCACATTTTGAAATTCTTTTTGCCTTTTTCAGCCTATCATCAAGTTACACTGATACTTCTTTCAAAATATCTTCTGTATCTGTCACCACACAAATCTGAACTCTAATCTTTTATTTTTTTTTAAAGATTTTGTTTATTTATTTGAGAGAGAGACAGCATGAGAGAGGGAACACAAGCAGGGCAAGTGGGAGAGGGAAAAGCAGGCTTCCCGCCGAGCAGGGAGCCTGATGCGGGGCTCAATCCCAGGACCCTGGGATCATGACCTGAGCCGAAGGCAGATGCTTAATGACGGAGTCACCCAGGCGCCCCTGAACTCTAGTCTTTTAAATCATGGATTGTGTTGGGGTGCTTGGGTGGCTCAGTTGGTCAAGTGGCTGACTCTTGATGTTGGCTCAGGTCGTGATCTCAGAGTCCTGGGATCGAGCCCTGCGTTGGGCTCTGTGCTAGACGTGGAGCCTGCTTTAAGATTCTCTCTCTCCCTCTCCCTCTGCCCCTGCCCCCCCCCAAATTGTGTGTGTGTGTGTGTGTGTGTATAAATGTATACACACAGTATAGTCAGCACTCAATTTCTGGTTTCATTTATCTTGATATGGAAATGTGATACCTTGTAGTCTTTGGAGCACCTTTTAAAAAATGGTCCATTTGACAGAGAAATGCAGAGAAGTTTGGTGTTTTTTAAAATTTTGTTTTGTTTTTAACAAAGGGGACCCTTTAGGGCCATGATGTCAGCTAAGGGGATAGGCTAGCTGGTCTGTGCAAGAAACTGTATGGTCTAGACTGAGAATAGCCAGAGGTCTGTGGTTTTGTGGTTTCACTTGTGTTTGAATAATGCTAATGCTGTGCTATGGCAACAGAGAGATGGTGGGAAGAGTCTGTTAAGAAGAGAATATCTTGATCATTTGGGCCAGGTGGGTTGTGAACGGATTCAGTTTCATAATTTTTTAAATGAGGAAGGAGAAGCAGAAATCTGCACTGCATCTCTTCTGGGCCAATGCCGTGATCAGGATTACACATTGGATTTGGGAAAAGAGACCTCCCTCTCTGGGTGCCACTTTTTTTGTTTTGTTTTGGAGACTTACTGGTTTAATGCTCAGAAGGCATCTGTGACTTAGTTTCTTAGTCCTACCTAGTCTTATTTCTGTTGCTTTCTCTCTTTTTTTTTAATTTACATTTTTAAAAGATATTTGTTTACCAATTTATTTATTTTTGAAAGATTTTATTTATTTGACAGAGAGAGAGACAGTGAGAGAGGGAACATAAGTAGGGGGGAGTGGGAGAGGGAGAAGCAGGCCTCCTGCTGAGCAGGGAGCCCAATTCAGGGCTCGTTCCCAGGACCCCAGGATCATAACCTGAGCCGAAGGCAGACGCTTAATGACTGAGCTGCACAGGTGCCCCAAGGTTCTTATTTATTTATTTGTTAGAGACAGAGGGAGCACAAGTAGGGGGAGCGGCAGACAGATGGAGAAGCAGGCTCCCTACTGAACAAAGAGCCCGATGTGGGACTCCATCCCAGGATCCTGGGATCATGACCTGAGCTGAAGGCAGATGCTTAACCAACTGAGCCACCCAGGCGCCCCTGATGTGCATTTTTTTTAAGATTTTTTTTTTTTTTAAGTAAATTTTTAAGCCCCAACATGGGCCTCGAACTCACAACCCCAAGACCAAGAGCCACGTGTTCCACCAACTAAGCCAGCCAGGCGCCCCTCTGTTGCTTTCAAGTTGATCTTTCTGATCTATCCAGAAGAACTTCTGTACTGTCTTTTATTTTTTTTTATTTTTTTAAAGATTTTATTTATTTATTTGACAGCGTGAGAGAGGGAACACAAGCAGGGCGAGTGGGAGAGGGAGAAGCAGGCTTCCCGAGGAGCAGGGAACCTGATGTGGGGCTCGATCCCAGGACCCTGGGATCATGACCTGAGCCGAAGGCAGACGCTTAATGACTGAGCCACCCAGGCGCCCCTCTTTACTGTCTTTTAAACATGCTGTACTCATTTCAATATTTGAGCCTTTGCCTGTGCTGTGCCCTTTGCCTAGAGTACTTTGTCCTTGCCTTCAGGTGCTCTCTCTTTAGTGAAGTCTGTCCACAAGTTAACCCTTCCCTTCTCTAACCTTTACTCCATAGCTGGGATTATTTGAACTGGTTTTTTTCTCTTAAGGTTTTTAATGCTTTGCATTTTCATCGTAGCTGTTACGAATGTTTGTCTTAGATCCTACTGAATTATTTGAAGGCAGAGATTGTAATTCAGTCACCTAGTGAGTTCTCACTGAGTAGTTATTGAATTGACTTCAGTCCATTTCAGAAACCTCCAGTGTTCAGGCAGCGGGGAGTGTAGTACCATTCTCTCTGGCTTGTACTTTGAAGAACTCCAAGGCTTAAGTGGCACGGTTTCCTTAAACTCCTAATTCCATGCAGGCAGTTTGTGTGTTTGTTTGTTTATTTGTCAGAGAGAGAGAGAGAGCAGAAGCATGGGGAGTGGCAGGCAGAGGGAGAAGCAGCAGGCTCCCCACTGAGCAAGGAGCCTCATGTGGGACTCGATCTCAGGACCCTGAGATCACGACCTGAGCCGAAGGCAGACACTTAACCGACTGAGCCACTCAGGCGTCCCCCATGCAGGCAGTTTTTTATTTCATAAATAATTAGGTAAATTCCAGGGGATTGGGGCTGAGCAATTTTCTGGGATTCCTGAGTCTTTCTCTCTCTCCTTCTTGATGATTTAAGGTTAAATTCTTTTTTGATCAAGCTGAATCAGTTTACCTTTTCTGAGATAAGCCTAGCTCTGTTGGCCCTACTATCCCAAATAGGCATTTCTCTTTCTTTTTTTTTTTAAAGATTTTATTTATTTATTTGAGAGAGAGAGAATGAGAGACAGAGCACATGAGAGGGAGGAGGGTCAGAGGGAGAAGCAGACTCCCTGCCGAGCAGGGAGCCCGATGCGGGACTCGATCCCGGGACTCCAGGATCATGACCTGAGCCGAAGGCAGTCGCTTAACCAACTGAGCCACCCAGGCGCCCGGCATTTCTCTTTCTAAGTAGCATCCCTGAAAACTGTACTCTTCATTACAAGTGTTTTTCTTTCTTTTCTTTTAAGTGTTTTGTGGGTCCTATAACATTGTATTAACCTACTGAAATGGCCTTACATTGACCAAAATGTTTGAATTAAAGTGGAATATTAGCTAAATCCTGTGTTGTTTTCAGTACTCATGTTTATATTAAGTAAATCCAAGCTTAGCATATACCCAATAATCCTTTTTTTTTTTTTTTTTTTTTTTTCAAAATTTGACAGGGCACCCTTTTCAGATGTGGAAATGTACCTTTTCGATCTTAGTTGGTGCCCACTACCTATTGGTCTATATGCCACTCAGTTTTATACTGTGTTGACTTGAGTGTTATTTCCTAATCCAGTAAGCCTGTATGTTGTCTCTTCTGCTGTTCTGTCCCTGTGTAGTACCAGCTGCAGTGTCTTGTGTCCTGCCTGCTCAGAGATGTTTGCCAGCAGCATGCTCTCGTTGCTTTCCGGCACCCCACACAGATAGAGGCTTTGTCTGGAATGCTTGTGATTTTAGCCAGAGCCAGGAATTTTCTGCAGCTGAGTAGGGGGAGGAGTTGTGGCTGTTTCCCTCTATTGAGAGGGTAGGGGTTAGAGAGAGGGAGGGTGGGTGGGTGATTTCCCGGAATTTTAAATATTCTACACAATGAATCTTTTGATTTCTTTCTCAGGAACAGGGCGGATACCTGATCAACTCGTGATTCTAGACATGAAGCACGGAGTGGAGGCGAAAAATTACGAAGAGGTATGTCCTGCTGTAACAGCCGGTAGTGTGCTGTGCTAGGAGGTTTCTGTGACCTAGGCAGGCCAACTGGCTATGCTTTGTCCAGAAGGCTTTTGTTTTCTCAGCAGTCATGTGACAACCAGCTACAATCTTACTGATACAAAAAGTTGTGTTAACAGTCTTGAACGATAATTCTGGCTGTGCCTTCGGCCAAATGACTGAACCAGCTATCCCACAGACATGTTAGTGTGTAGGGACACCTGGGTGGCTCAGTTGGTTAAGCGTCTGCCTTCGACTCAGGTCATGATCTCAGGGTCCTGGGATCGAGCCCCATGTTGGGCTTCCTGCTCAGTGGGGAGTCTGCTTCTCCCTCTCTTCCTCCTCCTCCCCCCTGCTTGTATGTGCACTTTCTCTCTCTCTCTTTCGAATAAATAAAATCTTACAAAAACAAAAACAAAAACAAAAAAACCCAAAACCACAAGAACTATTCAAGACTGGAGGATTGATCTTTACAGAAAGGTAAGAGTATTTTTACCCAGATCAGAGTCTTCTTACAACAGTACCTGAAGGTATGAAGAAGAGGTGGGGGACAGGAAATGTAAATGGTTTTTAGAGAATGTAAACAAGGGCGCCTGGGTGGCTCAGTCCTTAAGTGTCTGCCTTCGGCTCAGGTCATGATCCCCAGGGTCCTGGGATCGAGTCACACATCAGGCTGCCTGCCTGGCAGGAAGCCTGTTTCTCCCTCTCCCACTCCCCCTCCCATTCCCCCTCCTTGTGTTCCCTCTCTCACTGTGTCTCTCTCTGTCAAATAAATAAAATCTTAAAAAAAAAAAAAAAAATGTAAACAAAATAAAGGAAAGTTGATTTAAGTGATTTAAGAGAATTTTCTAGGACTGATGGACCCACAGAAAGTTGCTCCATCTTTGGTCAGGACCTGGGAAGGAAATGTCCTAAAATGGAAGAAGATTGGAAGTGACCGGCTAATTCTGCAACAGGAAGTAGTCATACAACAATTGCAGCTCTTTAAGTCTTTCCTCTGTTTCTTAGTTCAGATATCCAATAGAATAACACCAGACTGAGTTATTTGTAGGTGGTCAACAAGAGCGAGGGATATGGTAGAGGTAGTGAATGGAAGACAGTTCCTGGTAGAGACTTTGAATTGCTTGTTTCTGTGTCTAAGCTGGTTTTTAAAAGAAAGCAAGAGAGCCTCTTTACTTGATGAACTGAAGAGTAAATTGAAATAATCCTTTTAAGCTTTGATGGTTGAGGAGAATCTTAATTATATTTATATAAGGTAATGTATGTTAAAATGCTATTTTAAGGTATAAAAGAGAAAAACGTTGCAGTTATTCTGAGGTAGGAAAATAGGTAAGGTGATTTTCAGTTTTCGATGACTGCTGCAGTATCCTCAACTTGAGACCACTCTCGAAGCCAGCATGCATTGTTACAATAGAAATTTTACCTGTTGTAACTCTTTCCTCCTGATACGATGGCTGCCATTTATTAAATAATAAGGCATTTGATTAGACATTAGACATAATTTTTCCCTCTAAAACAGAGGGCATTGTGAATTTATATAGAAAATGATGTGGACATCTCTGTCACAGAGCATGTTAGAACTCCTATTCCTCCTGGAATTTCTACCATCCTTGGACTTTGTTGACATTGGGGAAGGGCCTTTATCTTGCCTGACCTTTTGCTTAACCCACGAGGGGAATCCCTAGCAGAAGGAAACCACAGCACTTCCTTTGCCTGCTTCCTGCTTTGGAAGTCTGGCACGTCCTAAGCATGTCGTTACGCACATGGTTACAACACAGCTCTAAATTCTGTTTCTTAACCAAGTAACTCCTGCTACTACTCTCTTTGGCGATCTTACCACCAACCCCACCACCGCCCCCCAAAAAAGGCAGAGCAAACTGAGACAGAGGAGAAGTGGTTTCGACACAGGCCAAAGGCAGCCCGTTTCCTCAGTCAATGGCTAGGCTCCCTTGAATCTTGCTTAGAAATAGCTGTTACTTGTCTCTCAGCAAATGCCTGTGACAAGAACATGAATAATAGAAGCACTTGTTCTCTGGTTAATTACCAGCGAGCACTGAGCATATGTAGAGGTTTTGAGGCATTTAATTTCAGGCCCTTGAGGTAATAGAGAGCTTTTATCTCCAGAGGATTTGGGCCTATTGGTATCAGCATTTGGCTTTGGGGAGGTGGCACATTTTCTTCAAGTTTTTTCATATACAAAGTATCTTCCTCACAGTTGTGGGCTTCATGATTCTGAAATCCCTTGTGGTTTTGTAAAATTGAATAGTAGTCAGTATTTCAGTAGCTGGGCAGAGTACTACAATGCCTACTAAATTGTTAGGATTTACTTAATTAGTGCATGTGGAATTGCTATGTAAACAATACAAATGTAAGATGATATTTAGAAGCTAGAATGGTTGTCCTATTGTAAAGAAGCATAGAGTCTTGTAGTTTGAATTCTTTAAAGAGTTCGGAATGCTTATGTCCTCAGAAATAAAGCACTTTTGATCCCCTGTGTTGAATTTTAAGGACCTTTCACCACTGTCTTTTGCCCATGGTGGGGGGGGGGGCGGCATCTTTTTTGTGGTCTGTGGTACCAGAGCAGCTGCTTGTGAGGATTAATTGTCTAATCCTGCAGTTGTGGAAATGAAGGCAGTAACTGTCCCACGAAGAAGGAGCTATCTGACACATCCTCAAACTCTGGGGCTGTATATGTCCCTTCTTGATGTGGATGTCAGCATTTTCAGTACAACTAAAATCCTGTTGTGCCTGTGGGTTCTATTAGTATGTCATTTGCTATCAGCATGTATACCAGAAACACAGTTGCCCTTTTTGGAACAACAGCTTAAGACTTTCCAAAAGTTCTACTTTTTTGAATGCCCTCAGGAAGGAGGAACTCTGGTTCTGCATACTAGATCCAAAATCCTTTCTCGACATGAGTAAAGTGAAATAACGGGCAAGGCACCTGACACATTGTTGGTTAGTTCAGTAGATTTTGGCTTCCTTCTCCTACCCTTTCTGGAAACTGACTATGACAGAGTAAATAGAATCATGCTAAATTTCATATAGCCCCTAAGATTGGCAGTATTATCTGGCCTTATTTTGGTACATTCTTGACCTTTTGAGCTTCTATGAAGAGGCTTGTGATTCACATACGTCCCCACACAAGTAAACTTGTCCTTGGCTATAGGTCTGCCTTCTTTATCTTGATTGTGTAGACTAGACGATCTCCACTGCTACTGCTGTGCTTCTGAAATTTGGGGGGCTATGGTGGGGAGTGTGGAGGTAACAGCAATTTGACTGAATTTGGCTTACCACAAGCAGCTTCTCTTAAGTCTCAGTGCTCCACCAAGGAAAACAATCTAGCGATTCTCTAGAGGTCGGTTTCACATGTATGTTTTAAGAAGCAGTTTTTCAGAGTTAAAACCTTTCCTAGGTGCAGTTCCATATGACTCTGAATTCTAGGTTTAAATCATCACTAGGGGGCGGAAGATTTGGATATGGCTTAAGAAGGGTAATTTCACAGTTTTTTTGAGGTGTACATGTGCAGGGAAAGGCTTTCTGACTTGTAACTTTTCCAAGCAGTCCCTTCCACCACAGATGAGAGTGATAGTGTGGTAGGGAGGACTTTCTCCTGGGCAGTGGGTGAAAATAGATACAGAGTGCTCTAAGGAAGCCTTGCTTTAGGGGACCAACAACACTTATTATCTCATATGAGAAAGTTGGCTCCTCTGAAGAAGGCATTGAATGGGCATGCTATACGAAGTTTACATTGTATTAATTTCTTTGAGTTCAAGGGCCAAACTAGTGTGGGGAAAAAGGATAAAAATCAAAACAATGTGAATATGACAATGTATGATTGTTAATTATGTGGCACAGTCTAAGTGCTGTAGGACTTGAGGAAAGAGGGAGTCGGTGTGGACAGAAGTTGTTAAAGAAAGCTTCATGGTTAAGGCTTGAAAGATAGGTAGGGGTTGGATACACTGAGTGAATATACTTTTGGAAGTCAAAGGTACGGTTTTGCTTGCATTTTACAGCGGCAGAGCTTTGCAGTTCTGATGCTGAATAAATGCTTTGGTGACCTTGGGTAGGGATTCAAGAGACCATGGTTCTGCTAGTCCTGGTCTTCCACCCAAAGGACTTGATAACTATGGAATCTTCAGTTTCATTTGTAAAATGAAGTCCCTTGTAGCTCTAATAGTCTTTATTGATGGCTAAAATGCAGCTTACAGGGGGAATACTACCCTCTAGTGGAGAACCTATGGTACATAACATTGTCAAGTAGGCTTTGCTTTTATCGAGCTGTTGGCAAAATACATGTCATCCTTCCAGCCTGAGAAGAGAGAAGTAGACTGGAATAATGGCCTGCCATCCTGAAACATTTATAATTTCCCATTTTTTTTTAAGATTTTGTTTGTTTATTTGACAGAAACACAGCGAGAGAGAGAACACAAGAAGGGGGAGTGGGAGAGGGAGAAGCAGGCTTCCTGCGGAGCAGGCAGCCCGATGCGGGGCTCAATCCCAGGACCCTGGGAACATGACCTGAGCCGAAGGCAGACGCCTGACGACTGAACCACCCAGGCACCCCTAATTTCACATTCTTACAGACATTGTGAACACTAAATCAGACGTTCAGAAGAGCAGAACAACAGTCAGTGGGGATTTTGATACAGTTGTTCTTGTTATCTTTTTGTACTGACTATGATAAAAGTCTTGGTGATAAACTCATTGAATACTTAGTCCTGGGCAAGCGAAGAGGGTCTTCCTGAGAATAGTGATGATAATTTCCTTAAAATTTTTACTCTGTTAGTCTGTAAAAATTAGAATAATAGCAGTATGAAACCAGGGAAGTTTGACTAATAAACTGGACGACTTATCCAGATCCTTGTGGCCTAATATAGCTTGATCATTTCACCTTTGATCCAGAAAAAAAATAGTGTAGTCTACTAGTTTCCTTCATCAACGTTTTAGTACCTTCAGAATAAAATATAAACTCAGACTTGGATTCCAATCTCCGATCCACCAAGCTCAGAACTTGGGCAAGGGTTATTTAACACTTTGAATCTTAATTTCCTGATCTGAAAAATTTAGGGATAATAATATTCACCTTATATAGGGTTATGAGGATTAAGTAAGATTATAAGGTATAAAATACATACACATTATGGATATATACTGATAGGTCTAATTCATTATACTGCCTTCTTCATCCTCTTCCTCGGTTGAACTCCTCCCTAATTTTTGAGCCTTATATTTGCTATTACCAACAACCCTCCCCCAAGCATGTATAAGGCCATCCTCAATACTAAATTTCTTTGGTTTTTCAGGTTTTAGGGCTTTTCAGGTTTTAGGCATTTGGCCTGTTGTCATTTAACAAAAAAGATGGGGAGGGTTAGAAGTAGTCTTCAAAGTAATTTTTTAAAAGAATATTTTCAGGGGCACCTGGGTAGCTCAGTTGGTTAAGCTTCTGCCTTCGGCTCAGGTCATGATCCCAGGGTTCTGGGATCGAGCCCCGAGTAAGGCTCCCTGCTCAGCGGGATGCCAGCTTCTCCCTCTCCCTCTGTGGCTCACCCTGCTTGTGCTTGCTCTCTCTTTCTTTCTCTCAGTCAAATAAAATCTTAAAAAATATATATTTTTTCAGCTGGCAGGGGCATGGCCATAGTTTCACTTCCAGGTTTTTTTGCAAGTTTCTATTTATAGAGAGCCTTAAATCATTTATCGCTAAAGAAGTTTCATGCCATTGCTTTTATACTATCTCATTCAGGAAGCTTCGGAGATGAAAGTATAAACCAGGAGGGAAAATGTTAAACAGACTAAAGTTGAGCTTATTATATATGTCTTGTATTGATATCTTTTCCCTGGGGAATTTCTTTGCTCTGTGGCTCTATACGAAATCAACCAACAGGTATATAGTCTAGAGTAATGGCAAAATCTGGCATTTGGGCATTAAGCTAGGAGAGTTAGCTAAATGCATTAACTAACCATTAGTTAAATGTTACAGTCAGTTAGCTTCATTCTGTTTGTAGCTGTCAGTCATGCCATTAACTCTAGCCAACATTTTACAAATGTAAGAAAATATACATCCAGTGAAAGAAAACTTAGGTGGATCATTGCAAATTCATCACATTTTATGTACCTTATTTAAATATAAACTTACTTTTTATATCCCCATCCTAACAGCAATTTCTAGCTTTATTTTAAGTAACTTTTATTTTTTTAAGATTTTATTTATTCATTTGAGAGAGAGAGAGGCAGAGAGAGCACAAGCAGGGGGAGAGGTAGAGGGAGAGGGACAAGCAGGCTCCCCGCTGAGCTGGGAGCCTGACGTGGGGCTCGATCCCAGGATCTGGAGATCACGACCTGAGCCGAAGGCAGATGCTTAACCATTTGAGCCACCCAGGCACCCCAAATAACTTTTATTTTAAATAATTTCACATGTTCAGTGAGGAATATAGATGAGCAAAGAACATAAGAACACTCTTAAACTCTTCCTGTTCATCCCACGTTAACTGCTGTTAACATTAGCTGAAAAAGAACAAAGAAGGTGAATTGGACAAAAGAGAAGAAAAAGGGCGTTCTATAGAGAACATACAATAAATAGAGAGTAAAGAGGTAGTTATTGAAAAAGAATTTTTTTTTAAGATTTTATTTATTTGAGATAGCATGAGCAGGGGGGCAGAGGGAAAGGGAGAAGTAGGATCCCCACTGAGCAGGGAGCCCAATGCGGGGCTTGATCCTAGGACCCCAGGATCATGACCTGAGCCGAAGGCAGATGTGTAACCGACTGAGCCACCAGGCGCTCCTTAGAAAAAGAATTTTTGATGAATTCTTAAGGAAAGATGTAAGAGCAACTGGTATATGAGTTTTAAGATCTAGAAAACTCTGGTGGTATATCCTCATTTTAAAAGTAAATCATAATATAAGATTGATAGGAAAAAAACAAAAACAGGCTAATGAAATCTTTGCTTTTGTCATATCTGCCTTTAGTTACTAGACACTCTTGGAGGTTTCACAGTGGTCTGGGTTGAGAAAGGAAAACAGTTCATTTCTTTCTCACATCCTTCATTCCTTAGCATACAAGGAAGTCCTCGAAGATTTCTTTTGGTAACTGGCTATGTAATTCTAAAAAACAAAAAATGCAGTGGTTTTTTTTGTTTTGTTTTGTTTTTAGCAAAGCTAGGCTTCATCTGGGCTCTGGAGCTCTGATATAAACCCTAAAGCTGTTGTGGGATTTAAAGGAGCAAAGCAGAATTCTCTAATTTTATAGTTTGAGTTATTATCTTAATGTTACAGTCATACATACTCCCTCATTCCTATGCATTGTCTATTGGGAATTTAGAGGGTTTTCTTTTAAAATCACATCTGACTATGACTCTAACGCTTATTATGCTGATAATATTGTTTCTTTCTTGGACATGAGTAGAAGGGCAAAGTAAAGTGCTTTATTAAAATCAGAAACCTAGGGGCGCCTGGGTGGCTCAGTCGTTAAGCGTCTGCCTTCGGCTCAGATCATGATCCCAGGGTCCTGGGATCAAGCCCCACATCGGGCTCCCTGCTCCACTGGAGGCCTGCTTCTCCCTCTCACACTCCCCCTGCTTGTGTTCCTGCTCTTGCTATCTCTCTTTCTCTCTCTCTGTCAAATAAATAAAATCTTTAAAAATAATAATAATAAATAAATCAAATCAAATTAGAAATCTTAGGAAAATAACATATTTTACTTTATAGCCTACTATATTACAGTACTTCCAAGGAGGTTTTAATCAAAGTATCAAAAAATTCTGAGATGGAAACACATGAACAGTTTGTGGGGAAGGGCAGAAGCCCAGATTTTAGAATATGTTAGAGTGATAACAGAAGAGGTTTTAAGTTTGGTGAAACTTTTTTTTTTTAAGATTTTATTTTTAGGTAATCTCTACACCCAACGTGGGGCCCAAACCTGCAACCCTGAGATAAAGAGTCACATGCTCTATCAACTGAGCCAGTCAGGTGCTTCGGGTTTGGTGAAACTTTTAAAAGACTCATCTGTTGCCTTGTGTTCTAGACCAGAGCAGTTTTTTCAAGGAGTAGGTTCATAATTCCTTTCTTTTCCAGATTGCCAAGGTTGAGAAGCTCAAACCTTTAGAGGTGGAGCTCCGACGCTTAGAAGACCTTTCAGAATCCATCGTTAATGATTTTGCCTACATGAAGAAGCGAGAGGAGGAGATGCGAGATACCAATGGTGAGGGGAAGGCAGCTCTTGTTTCTTCATAAAGGAGACAGAGCTCTTTTCTCAGTTTTGCCAAATGGGGATAGTGGAATGGGATGATGGGATGATCACTTACTTCAGTGTTGTTGTTTCTCCAGGTAAATGAGCTTTGTTAGATGTTCAAGGGAATAGAAATTTCTGTGATAGGCAGTTGACTATATTCTCAGCTTATTGTGTATCAAACTGATAGTACTAATCTTTGTAATTTGTAACATTTATATATAGAACAGTGAACTTTTAAGAAAAAACAATCCAAAATCCTATTGTCAGGCCTAGGGACTGAGTGAAGTTTATTAATTGCCTTTCCCCCCGGCCACTGTATAGCCCGCTGAGCCTCATTTCACTGTCTTATAACACTTTTGTTTTTTTAGAGTCAACAAACACTCGGGTCCTGTACTTCAGCATCTTTTCAATGTTCTGCCTCATTGGACTAGCCACCTGGCAGGTCTTCTACCTGCGTCGCTTCTTCAAGGCCAAGAAGTTGATTGAGTAATAAGGCCCAGTCTCCTCCCACCTTGTATCTCAGCCAGCTGAACATCACTGGGACATGTCTGACCTAAGGCATCCTACTAACAGCACCATCAAGGCACATTGAAGCTTTCTTGCCAGAACTGATCTCTTTTGGTGTGGGAGGACAGGGGTTACCACCTACACCCAACAAGTCAATGAGGGACTTCTTTTTAACTTGGTAGCATTTGGACTGGTTTTGCAACTATAGGACTATTATTAGAGTCACCTATGACAAAAAATAGGGGTTACCTAGATAATGCCAAAGTCAGCATTTGTACTGGGTTTCCTCCTGTGATCTGTTTGAACCATGTTTTCTTTCCTTTTCCTACTAGCTCACCAGCTTGGGCTTCCACTTTAGTTCCTTTACCAAGGTTTGTATGACCATGTTGAACTTGTTTCATTCTGATTGTCCTCTTTGGATTTCTTTGTGAAAACACACTTCACTTTCTCTTGACCCTTAGCTGAAATGTTTAGGTAGCTTCTGGTAATATCCTTTCATAAATTTATGTCTCTTCAAAGGGTGATAGATGGGACACCTCATAGAAATGAGCATTGAACTGTATATAACTCTTAAAGAGGACTTCATTTTAGAGAATTAAAATATTTGTGCTCAGCTGCCTGAACCTCTTTTGTGTATTTATGTGTGTTTAGTTCTATGCAGTTTTATCAGGTGTAGATTTGTGTGATCACCACCGCAAGATGCAGAACAGTCTCTATTCTCGTATCCCTGTACTACTACCTTTTTATAACCACAGCCACCTCCCTTCTTTTCCCCAAAGTCCCAATTTCTGGCAACCACTAATCTGTTCTCCATCTCTACTTTTGTCATTTCAAGAATGTTTTATAAATGGAATCATATAGTATGTACATAACCTTTTTTGAGATTGGCTTTCAAAACTCAGCATAATTCCCTCGAAATCCATCCATGTTGTTACATGTTATCAATGGCTTGCTTCTTTTTATTGCTCAGTAGTATTTCATGGTATGGATGTATCACAGTTTGTTTAACCATTCCCCATTGAGGGACATTGGCATCATTGTCAGTTTTTGGCCATTTCTACTAAAGCTGCTGTGAACACTGATGTACAGGTTTTTATGTGAACATAAATTCTCATTTCTCTGGGATAAATGCCCAAGAGGGCAATTGCTGGGTTGTATGGTAAGCACGTGTTTATTTTTCTAAGAAACCGTCCTACTCTTTTCCCGGAGTGACTGCCATTTTACCTTCCCACCAGCAACATGTGACCAATCCAATTTCTCGGAATCCTCACCAGTATCTGCTATTGTTTTTATTTTTTATTTTAGTCATTCTCATAGGTGTGTCTAGTAATGCCTCATTATGGTTTTAATTTGCATTTTCCTAATGGCAAATGATGCTGAACATCTTTTCGTGTGCTTATTTATCATCTATATATCTTCCTCAATGAAGTATCTATTCCTCTCCTTTTTGCCCACTTTCTAATTAGCTTGTTTTTTCTACTAAGTTTCGAGAGTTCCTTATATATCCTAGATGCAAGTCCTTTGTCAGATATGTGGTTGCTTGAATTTTTAATATAACTTCTAGCAAGGAAAATACAGGTAAAATTTACCAACTCTTCTTATGTGGCCAGTCACCGACTTAATTCCTGTCCTTTATGTGTTCCATCTAGCAAATTAAGACATGGGGTATAAAAAAAAACACATCTGGGAGGATTATGAATAGAGTAAATACTTGAAAATGAATGTTGCAAAAGCAAAGCCAAGAATTGCTGTGGGAATATAAGGTGCCTAAAGGCCATTAAGTAAGCAAAGGTATGGATACAAATGACCATGTTTGTGAACAGGAAAAATACTGTCACTTGAAAATTACTCCATTTCGCCCAGGAAAGTGGATAGGAGTCTGTCCTTTCTGTAATCTCTTTTAACCCCTGCTGACTGTTACAGGGCTTTGTCTAAATGCAGTGGCAAGAATTACAGGACTTAGGGCATATAGCTTGCAGTTAAGAAGCAGATGTATTAGAATTAACAGAGAACACTGCTGTGATGACCAGGGTAAGGTACAAAAGTAGAAGAGGGAGTGAGTTATGTTGTTAAAATCTCAGGCTGTTCTGTTAATGTTCCAGCTACTCTGAACCCCAAACCCCGCCCCCCCCCTTGTGTGAATTCCTCCAGCCTGGCAGAGTGGTTCTTTCATTAATTTGTGCAACATTGCCATCTGCTGGTAGGAATTGATAGGTACGGCTTCTGAGACTGGCGACCAAATCCTCAGCATAAGGACAGTGGATGTTGAGAAAGTCCACCTGTGGTATTACATATAGTAGATGACGGAGGATATATCCCAGTAGGAAAGAGAATAACCAAATTTGTGGGTCAGATCCATTTTTAGGGATCTAAAGGTCAAATGTTGTTCTGTACCATTAGCCTAATAAGAAACTTTCATATTTCTGACTGGTGCCTTTCCCCTTTTTCAGAAGCAATGACAGTTCTTAACTTGGTTATATTCTTCTGTTTTGACAAAATGGCAAAGAAGAAGATAGGAGAGGAGAATATTTTATTTTACTGATGTTTTTGTTCCTGAATGTGACTTTGTGAAACTGGGATTTTTTCCATGTCCTTCCCTTTTACTTTCATGCCGAAAATACCAACTCAGACATTTGTGCTTTCAGTTTAAAGTTCATTGATAATTACACCTTGATTTTATCGAAAAAGTAAAAATTATTTGTCTTTGATAGGCTAGTGCAAGAGTAAATCAGCTTTAAAAATGGGGATTTTATCTGCTTTCCTCCATTTTGAGCCTTTTCAACAGTCTATATAATATAGATAGGAATGATACAGTTTAAGTGCTGTTATATCATCATCATAAACTCCTGTCATAAGCCATTTTCCTGTTTGTTTAATGGAAAGAGGCATGTGGGATTTCTACAGATTCACTTGTAAATGTTGGACTGGGGATTTTTGTGTAAATTTTCTCAAATAAATGCTAGCAGAAACCATTTTAGGTGTATTTTTCTGTTCCTCTTGAGTATCTCTTTGTCTGAATTGGCAATAATTCTTCCATATTCTTCAGTTTTAAAGTATGGCAAATTATCCATGATAAATTAGAGAAAAGGTTGTATGTAATTTACTACAGATGGATAAAGTTTATTTGAGCTAATACAATTTTATTATATTTTGTAAGTATGTAAGCTATATAATATGTGTATATAAACATAATCATAATAATTAACATCTTCAGAAAGGCAAAATAGGGTTATGTAAGCCAAGCATTTTCTGTAGCTTCTTTTGGAAACTGCTATTGGAATTAGTCTTAGAGTGTCCTCTCCCTTACCCTCCATTCTTAAAATTCCCCTCCCAATTCACAACCTCTCAGGACTTGTTTTTTTGCCCATCACATCTATATAAAACCCAACCCATGGGCACCTGGGTGGCTCAGTCGTTAAGCGTCTGCCTTCAGCTCAGGTCATGATCCCAGAGTCCTGGGATCAAGTCCCACATCGGGCTCCCTGCTCAGCAGGAAGCCTGCTTCTCCCTCTCCCACTCCCCCTGCTTGTGTTCCCTCTCTCACTGTCTCTCTCTCTCTGTTGAAAAATAAATAAAATCTTTAAAACCCAACCCAGCAGGTTAGGGCCATTTTCTCCTTCCTTTTACTTACAGTTGAATATTTTTCATAAAGCTCCTTTCCAAGAGTCAACCTGAAGTGCTTTGCACATTCACAGGCTGGCATCTTATTTATCCTCAACCCCCATTCCCCCCAAAAACAAAATTTGTTGGTGAATCTATAAAGTCTATAAAGTAGAGATTCACAAATTGAGTATAACTATTTAATATCAAAAATGTCTTGGGGCGCCTGGGTGGCTCAGTCATTAGGCATCTGCCTTTGGCTCAGGTCATGATCCCGGGGTCCCGGGATCGAGCCCCGCATCGGGCTCCCTGCTCTGCGGGAAGCCTGCTTCTCCCTTTCCCACTCCCCCTTCTTGTGTTCTCTCTCTCGCTGTGTCTCTGTCAAATAAAATCTTTAAAAAAAAAATTTTTTTTTAATTGTCTTAATTCTCACTGATGATTTACTTTTAGAGAACATAAACAATGAATGAATTCAGCAAAACTTTTAAATGAACTTAATAGTCTCAACAGTATCATATACTTGTTAAATGGTAGTATGTGTTCTGCATATTATTATTCAGTCTCCTGTAGTGGTATCCCACATAACATAAACCCCATGTGTAGTTTTAAATTTTCTAGTACCACAATAAAGTAAAAAGAAACAGGCGAAATTAGTTTTAATAATAGTCTTACATATCCAAAATAGTATTTCAACATGTAGTCAATATAAAAATGATTAATGACTATTTTACTTTTTTTTAAGATTTTATTTATGAGAGAGAGAGCGAGAGAGAGCACGAGCAGTGGGAGGGTCAGAGGGAGAAGCAGGCCCCGAGACCATGACCCCAGCTGAAGTCAGACACCCAACCGACTGAGCCACCCAGGCACCCCACGAATATTTTACTTTTTTACCCCCATATAAAGTCTTTGAAGTCAGTGTGCATTTTACAGCTACAACACATCTCCATTCAGACTAGCCACAAGTGTTTAATAGCTGCATGTAGCTAGAGGCTACCATATTGGAAAGTGAAGGTACAGACTTTGCTTGGTACTTTGGTAGATTTTTTAATCTTTACAGTGACTCTGTGGACCCAGGGATCTGCCATTCACAACTGGGAACTTCTGCTATATAGCATCCTAACTATTTCCTTGTTAAAATATAACATGGAAATACCCATTTTTGTCCAAAGGCATTTTGAAATCAGTTATACCTTTAGAATGTTCGGTATTTCTGGACTTGAATATTCAAAGGCCAGATGTTTCATATATATCCAGTATAATGAACTGAGCATGAGTGTTTCTGTTCTGTATTCTCTGAGAGAACAGGACATTTGTCTGTTAAGCTTGTATCTATGCATTATAACTAAAACAATTTATAATACCAGGCTAACCAAGCTACAGAAAACTATCATTCCTCATGGCAAAGATGCCAGAAAAAATAAGCTGTGGCTGAAACCTATTTACTTTTGAATTTAAGTAATTATTTTTTCCATTCTTTTAACTGAAAAAAAAACCACATTTATTGAACATATATTCTTTTTAATATGCTGAGCTAAACTCTGGAGAAGACTCAGATAAATAAGAAGCAATACCTATCCTCAAAGTGCCTTGTAATGAATAGGCGGAGGTAGATGAAATGGCCTCTATCCAGAATGATCTTCCTACTTTGGTTAGCCATCACTGACTTAACATTTTGCTTATTTCTCCAGGAAGACTTCACCAACCCAGCAAGTTGGCTTGGAAAGATGACCCTCCTAAATACTTTTCTAGAAGCTTATACTTACTATAGCACTGATTTGTTATATGGACTGTAAGCTCCATGAGAGTAGGAACCACGTTATTTTGTTTTCTGCTGTAACTCAGCACCTGGCACAAGTTGGTACTCAGTGTTTGTTGAATGAATTAATTGAAAAATGTAAAAATATCTGTATAATCTGGCATACTGGAATGAAACCAACAAAATATGATAGGAGTTATCAATCGGGCTTGCATTTAGGTTTTTTTTTTTTTTTTTTTAAGATTTTATTTATTTATTTGAGAGAGAGGAAGCATGAGAGGGGGGAGGGTCAGAGGGAGAAGCAGACTCCCTGCCGAGCAGGGAGCCCGATGCGGGACTCGATCCTGGGACTCCAGGATCATGACCTGAGCTGAAGGCAGTCGCTTAACCAACTGAGCCACCCAGGCACCCGCATTTAGGTTTTAACAATGTTCTATATATAGGTGGTAATAACCTGATGTTTATTCATCAAATAATTTTTAAGCCTATAATATCGAGTATTTTTCTAGGCACTGATGCATAGTTGTAAATGAGTACAAAATCCAGGCTCTTGTGAAGTTTACATTCTAATGAATGGAGATAGTCAATAAAGAACATAACAAGACATCAGTATTTTACAGATAAGCATTGCAAAGAAGTGATGTGATCTAGTGGGAGAGCTGCGTTACTTTGGATTGCTTTGGATGTGGAAAAGAGGCTTCGTAAAGTACAAGTATGGTGTAAGCAGACCATCATTATAAAGGCTAGTATACTAATAGAAGTATTAGATCCAGATCAAGGGAGACAGAAGTCCCCGTGTGCTCTTCTATTCAGAGCCAACGTGGAATGTTATGCAGAGTGTAGGATATCATACTTTACAAGGGTCAAGCTGTAGAGAGGTCATAGGAGTGTGAACTCATCCTTCACAACTCCCCTAACCCATTCTACCAGGTGTCTTTATCCTCTCCTTGCTATCACTATCCACCTCATTAAAAATCACAAAGTGAATCTCCTGGACTCACATTTACCTCATCAACCACATCCCAACTGATCACAAAGTTCTAAATGTTCCTCAGATGGGGGGTGCCTGGGTGGCTCAGTCCGTTAAGCGTCTGCCTTGGGCTCAGGTCATGATCCTGGGGTCCTGGAATCAAGCCCTGCATCAGGCTCCTTACTCAGCAGGGAGACTGCTTCTCCTTCTCCCCTCTACCCCACTCGTGCTTTCTCCCCCTATCTCTTTCAGGTAAATAAATAAAACTTTTTTTTTTAAGATTTTATTTATTTATTTATTTGACACAGAGAGATAGAGCAGGAACACAAGGGGGCACGGGAGAGGGAGAAGGCCTCCCGCCAAGCAGGGAGCCTGATGTGGGGCTAGATCCCAGGACCCCGGGATCAGGACCCAGGACCCAAGCCGAAGGCAGATGCTGAATGACTGAGCCACCCAGGCGCCCCATAAATAAACAAAATCTTTTAAAAAGTTAAAAAAAAAAATGTTCTTCAGATGGATTTCTCAAATCTGGACTTCCTTTCTACTCACACTGATAAATACTTCAGTGCCTCTTCTCTTCTTAGAATATAAATTGCCTCTTAACTGGTCTCCCTGCCTCTGGTCTTTGTCCTCCACATTGTTATCAGAGTTCTTTGTAAAATATAACTTTGGTCTTATGTAAAGTGACTGTATTGTTTATTGTCTGAGCCGGACTTGAGCAAAATAAAGCTCTGTTAGTTATGCCTGGGGGAAAGGCATGAACTGGGACTTCCCCAGCAAATTAGGACATACAGTCACTAATAATATACTCGCCTGCTTAAAAATCTTGAATAATTTTTTTTTTTTTTTTGCCCACAGGAAAGCCAAACACAACAGTTGAGGCCCTGTCTTCTCTTGCTTCTACCCCACATACACCCTGGCCTTCAGCTACATGACTTTCTCTTAGTCCCAAAACATGCTCTCTGAATGATGTGGATCCAGATTACTGGGTTTGACTCCCAGCTCCCCTTACTAGCTGTGTAACATTGAGCAGGTTACTTAACCTGGGTTATCTCAGTTCCTTCTGTAGAATGAGAATAATAGGAGGATTAAGTGGGATGACTCAAGGAAAGAAAACCTTTAGCATAGTGTCAGGAACATAACACTTAATAAAAGTTAGCTGTTAATCTCTGTGATGTTGGTCATATTCCTACAGCTTTACAGATTTAAAAAGAAGCTTGGAGATGTAAAGTTGCCCAAGGTCAGTAGCTGATGGAACATGTTTTTTCACTGTATTACAATTCTCTTAGTGACTTGCTGGTAAGGAGAGTCTTATTGTAGCTTTCCCACCCTCAAATACACTGGCACTTGTACTCAAAGAATGTTGCCTGAGATGAGACGGTCAAAGATTTGGAAAGATACACGAAAGGAAAATGTCAAATCCGGAAAAAGAGTGTCAGGAGAATTGACTTAAAATATTTTGTTTTTGGAGTTGTATAGAAGAGGGACCTAGGGTGGTTCTGGGAGCAATAACTGGGCCCACTGACTAAGATGACAGGAGGCAAATATTTCCGCTTACTACAGTACCTTCAATATCTCACTAAACAAAGAGCACTGTCCAACGTGGAACCACTGCCCTTTAGATAGGCCTGGCGCCAAGATGCGACTGCGCGACTTCTGGACCTCGAAGCTGTTTGGAACCTGGCCAGGGATTGGGGATGGGGTCTACAGACCGGTCGGCGACTCCCCTGCCGCGGCCAGAGGCCTTCGGTTCCACGCCGTGCACCCCAGCGACCGTGAAGCGCCGCCCGCCCGGAGGGAGGGAAGCCGGGGCCGCGACACCAAGCAAGTGGGCCAGCGAAGGCGGAGGAAAGCCCGCCGGGCCGGAAGCACGAGGAACTGTTTCCGGGTCAGGGGGAAGGAGCCACCATGGAGCCTCGCGGGGTTGCGGAGCTGTCGGAGCCGCGGGCCGGCGTCTGAAGCGAGAGAGTCGTAGTGCGGCCAGCGGCGCTGGGGACACGCAGGCCGGTCCCGCAGCCGCCATCATGTCGGTGCTGGGCGAGTACGAGCGACACTGCGATTCCATCAACTCGGACTTTGGGAGCGAGTCCGGGGGTGGCGGGGACTCGGGCCCGGGGCCCAGCGCCGGCCCGGGGCAGCGAGCCGGCGGCGGCGCGGCGGAGCAGGAGGAGCTGCACTACATCCCCATCCGCATCCTGGGCCGCGGCGCCTTCGGGGAGGCCACGCTGTACCGCCGCACAGAGGTAGCGGCCCCTGGCTCCGGCCGCCCCAGCCCCTCCTTCGCCGCCCCGCTTCCCACCCGACCCGGTCCCGGCTTTGCCTGCGGCTTGCGCCTCGTCCTCACTTAGGTTTGCGTGGCCGCAGGGTGTATGTCTGAGGGTCTTCTCCATTCTTCCAGCTCACCTGCACTGGGAATTGTTAGATCACTGGTTTTACTGACAGGTCGTTTCTGGTCGAACCCGGGGAACTGAGCAAGGCATTGAGCCTTCTCTGAGCTTTAGGTTCCCCATCTGTAAATTGGGGTTAATGATAAGTACCCTAAAAGTAATCTTTATTTTTTAAGTTTCATTTTGAGACTCGAACGAAGGTACTTTGCAAACTGTAAATTAAAGTGGCATACGAATGTGAAGTGTTGTCAAAACTTCCTTCCTCTCGTGTATAGCTCTCCAAGGTCGGGGTGGAGAGTAGGGGCATAGCTTCAAAATTCCCACGTCAGTGGCAACTCCGCAGTCTTTGCCGTTATCTTTAAATTCAGGTATGAACACTTACTTAATTGGAGATTTTTCTAGAAGATCATTGGGTCGTCGTTGCTTTCTTCATCAGTGTTTATCCGGCAGTGTTTATGCATGGGAAATACCTTTTTGATATATTCTAAGCCACTGTTTCTTAACTTGGGTTGGCGGGAGGCAAGGAAGGACTCCTTTGAAAACCTGATGTAAACGTAATCCCTCCCTCCCCCATCCCCTCTTGCATATATACAGATCCTTTGGAGAGATTCGTGGATCACTGACCCCCAAGTTCAGAACATATACTGATCTGAAACCCTGTAGTGGTGACTCTACTTCCAAAAACTAACCATCAGTTGGATTTGATCCCTAATGTCTTAAACTTGAAGACTTTGGATGATGATGATTCATCCATAAGTGATCCATCTGCAGTTCTGGGGTGTGTTCCAAGCCAGCATATTTCTAAGGCTAAAAGATGGAGGAGGGGGGGTTGCAAGAAAAAATCTTCAAGTGTTTTTTATCTTAAGGCAACATTAACGTATGATTTTCGGGTTATTGTTAGTATCTGTTTTTCTTATTTGTACTCATAGTATGAAAAAGAGGAGATGAGCATTGCTATTTCTGTTTTATAATTAAAGAAACTAAGACAGTATATTTAAATCACTTGACACTTAAATTAGAAGAAAATCTTGGGCTAGAACAGAGTTTCACATCTCCTCGCCCATGCCTTTCCATCATGTTGAACTTGATTACTGAGGTTGGTTTATGTTAAATTTGATTACACTTCCCAAAATTGGCATAGCATTATTCATATCACCAAATGTTTATTAGGTTTGTGAATTTACAAAGGTTTGATTAGAAGCAGCCCTTTCCCTCCAGAAGGTTATATTTCACTGGGAAGACAAGTTAACCCTGTTGGTAAGAAAATAGCATTTAAGTTGTATGTGTATATAAATGAGAAAGGATGCACAAATATCATATCAGTGTATGAGTTCTGAAAATGAAGGAATGGTTGCACTGAATAAATGCACAGTAGAAGGTTTATCAGGATATCCCCCCAAAAAGTTTTTTTTTTTTTTTTTTTAAGATTTTATTTATTTATTTGAGAGAGAGAGAATGAGAGAGAGCACATGAGGGCGGAGAGGGTCAGAGGGAGAAGCAGACTCCCTGCCGAGCAGGGAGCCCGATGCGGGACTCGATCCAGGGACTCCAGGATCATGACCTGAGCCGAAGGCAGTCGCTTAACCAACTGAGCCACCCAGGCGCCCCCCCCCCAAAAGTTTTTAAAAGGCCTGGCAGAATCATTCTAAAGGATAGGGAGAGTGATTTAGGTGGGGATGCTCCTGGGCTGGATGGAGAGCAGTATCAGTAAAGAATTTGGGTGTTACAAAAAAGAGGGTGAATATTGGGAGCTGCAGATAAATTGTCTGGGATAGAGGAAAACACATGACATGTAAAAGTTACAGGAGATACAGAGTTGCAAAATAGGGCAGGTGAGGGAAGTGAACTCTAAGCCCTTAGGCATGACTTACTCCTATCTAGAAAGCATAAACAAATCACTAGAGAAATCTAAATTTATAAAATTAGAGGTAAGTTTAATATTTCCATTTTATAAGAAACTATGGTCAGCTCTAGATAACTACTCTCTCCAGTTCTCCAGTATGCTAGCCCTACTACAATGTTTATCATGACTAGCCCTTTGTCATGATGTCTGTCAATAGAATCTTTTGAGAGCTACCTCTAGCTCGAATTTTTACCTGGAATTGACATCATGTAAATTAACTGTAGCAACAATGTAACAGGATCTTAGTGCTTCACTTTCCCCAGTCCTGTAGTAAATTATAATGCTCAATTGTATGAAGAACCTTTAAATTCTGTTCCCATTTTCTTTAAAGGAAAAAATAAAAGAAGTCAGTCTCTGCCCATCTAGGAAGTTTTCTTTCTAGGCTTACAGATCAAGGTGTGGATTCATTCTCTGCCAGGCTAGAGGAAAGCACAATACCTCTGTTACTGTGTTGTAGGATGACTCACTGGTTGTGTGGAAGGAAGTTGATTTGACCCGACTGTCGGAGAAGGAACGTCGTGATGCCTTGAATGAGATTGTTATTCTGGCTCTGCTGCAGCATGACAATATTATTGCCTACTACAATCACTTCATGGACAATACCACTCTGCTGATTGAGCTGGAATATTGTAATGGTAAGGTAGAATTCAGTGGGACCTCGTCTGGCAAGACATTGTTGTGCTTATACTTACCTTGAAGGGGAGAAGAAAATAAGAGGCATATACGTTGATTAAAAACTTTAAATGGATTTCTAGAGTTTAAGAGAAATAGTTCATATAGTTTAAGAGAATAGTTCTTGGAGAATTTTGAAGTGATTTACAAAATAAGGGGAGGGATTTTCCCCTGCATACTCAAATTTTCTCTTAATGCTTACCGTTCCATCTTCAAATTATTTTTTCAGTTGAATTTTACATTCACTTTTCAAAGTTTTTTCACATGAATTGACTTTAGATAGGCATTAATGTTAGACATCTAATTAGGCGCTAGAGACAGTGTGGCTTGGCACTGCTTGATGTAATATTTAATGAAATCTTACAAGTGATACTTAAATTGACTCAGCCAAAACTATCCATTTGAAAAGTGGTTCAAAAAAGTGGTTCAATTTTCATTCATAGCTGAATGAAAATGACACATAGTAAAGCATGGCCTTAATTTATCTGGTCTCTGATTTCTTTGGACCATTTTGCTTGTAAGATAGCAGTATTAGCTCAGTTGCTAGGAATATACTCTAAACCCATATCCCAAGCTCTACTACTTCTTAACTCTGTAACTTTGCACAAGAAACCTCTGTGCCTCAGCTTCCTCATCTTAATATGGGTTTATTAATAACAGTACCTGTCTCCTAGGGTTGTTGTATTAAATGAATATGTAAACCCCCTAGCATAGTACTTGGTGTGTAGCAAATCTTTAATACATACTATACTAGCTGTTATCCTTATTACATAGGAGAACCCTCAAAGCCCTTTCTTAAGCTACATGCTAAAGAAGTTCCAGCATATCCTTCACTTAAATCTCTAAGAGAAAGCTCTTAGACTTCTTTCTGTCTTGTCTCTTTGTGTACCATGATTGTTGCTGGTTCTGATCAACCCTAAATGTACCAGATTATATTAGAGATTTCTGAAGTAGCAGAAGCCTCAAGCAGTTAACTTCCTTTGTGGTTAGGAGGGACTAGAACAAATGGTAAATTTGTTGAAACACTGAGTTACTAAATTGCAGAGGAAAAGAAGCTGTGAAACTGAGCCAGAACTAAGGTGTGAGTTACAGTTTTAGGTAAGAAGTAAAATGAATGGTGATCATTTGCAGTCTGTTACTTGATAAAGGAAAGGGAGAAGCACGTTCAGACTTATTCTGCAGAAAGGAGTTAGTAAAAGGAGTAATGATTGGAAACAGTCTAGGGTGTCCCCTAAATTATGGGAAACCTTTTCAGTGTGAAGTAGTAAAGAAAGGAAGTTGTCGATGAGATACCCCTGTACGTACAAAACATTGCATCATAGGTATAGCCCAAATGTTCTAATAGTCACACCAGAGTGTTGTTACAAAAATATTGCAGATTCCTTTAAAAGGAGTTCTAGAAAAGAAAATCTGATTTTGAAGACATTCAAGGTATTTTGCTAATTGGGATAATACAGGAATGGCCTTTATTCTTTTCTAAAAATGTCATACTTCCCATTTTTGCATTGAGCCTCATTTGTTAGGGAGGGGAATCTTTGAAGCCGACTTTGGATACAGTCCTCGAAGGATGGGGAGAGTTTTATAAAAAGCCAAGAGAGAAGAAGGGGATTCCTTTGGGGAAGAAGCAGTTAAAACCTGTTAAAACCCTAGTAGCCACAGGTGCCAAGCTTTGATCTTTATGAAGCAGTTCACACCTGTCTCTTGTTTAATTGCAGGAGGGAACCTGTATGACAAAATCCTTCGTCAGAAGGACAAGTTGTTTGAGGAAGAGGTAATTCATGCTTCTGTGGAAGGAAGCTAGAATTGTATTGTGATTCTTGCATTCTAGGCCTGTATTTACTCTTCCAACAATGAAGAGTGTTTTTTTCCTTTTGTTCAGACTCCTTCCAGGTTCTGGTTGCTATTCCTGAGAAAGGAAACCTCTAACAAGGAAGCTGTCTATAGCTGCTTCCTAAACGCTTTATCTCCACATCATGATTCTCTATGGGCTTTCTTTCCCGGTTCTATTACTGCAGACTGGTATGCCCAGTTTTCTATACCTTTGCATTCTTGGATTTCTTTCCACAACTCTGCTTTACCATATTATATTTTATAATGGCATTGGAACTGTTTTATGATGATCTGCTTTTTATTTTTACCCCTACCACTTTTCTTTGCCTACTCAACCTCCAAGCAAGAGATGTCAGGTCGTGTTGAATCATAACCTCTGGTTGCAGCTTCCTTTGTTTTGTTTGTTTTAGTGTGTGTCTTTATTTAAGTGGAATTTTTTTGTTTCCAGTCCAAATATAATTTTTTTTTCTGTAGATGGTGGTGTGGTACCTATTTCAGATTGTTTCAGCAGTGAGCTGTATCCATAAAGCTGGAATCCTTCATAGGTAATGAGTGAAAGAATATGGGATGGAGGGGCACCTGGGTGGCTCAGTCGGTTAAGAGTCCAACTCTTGATTTCAGCTCAGGTCTTGATCTCAGGGTCATGAGTTCAAGCCCCGCGTTGGGCTCCACACTGGGTATGTGTGGGGCCTACTTAAAAAAAAAACAGGATGGATTCCTCCCCACCAATCTAAACCCCACCTTGGGTACCTCCCATCAGCACTATTATTTTTTTGGTTAAGCAGTCGAGGCTTTTCCGTTAATATAATTTAGGAAGGAAAGAGTGAGTAATGAGGGGTGTTACCTTCACTTCCTGAAGTTAAATTATGTTTGTGATCTAGGAAGAGTCTCAGTAACCAAGTACTGCTCAGTTACTTCTTTGAGAGATATTTTAAGAGTTCAATTCATTAATTCATCAGTAAACTCTAGAAGCCACTAAGAGAAGTGGTATTAGATTGGTTGCAATTCATGGTAAATGTTTTCTATGAGCAATAATAATTGGCAAGTATTTTTAATTTTATAATTGAGTCTTAATTTAGATAAAAAGCTATTTTGTACAATTTTACCAGATCTTTGGGGAAAAACAGCTTTCTATTCATTTCTAGTATAGGAAAGAGCTATTAGAACATTTCCACATTATACCCTTCTTAAGTGAGTCATTGATAATTGCTAGAGATTAATGTTGATTCACCAGTATTTCTTTTTTTGTTGGTTTGTTTATTCAGTTAACATGTGCTTCTCAATAGCTATTGAATGGCTACTACAGTTGCATATTATTTTCTTTTCAAAAGTTACAAAGAGTATTCTGTTTTTTTCACATCTTAAGGAAGCCAGAGTGTGAACCAGGCACAGTTTATTTGTTACATAGGACCAGCTCATCTTTAGAAAAATAGCTAGTGGTTTATTTAGGTGAGCTACACAGCCTAGTCATGCTGCTGCTGAGATGTGCAGCCCCTTCCCTTGCCTTAACAGATTTGAAGCTTTAACACCAACCAATTCAAGGCACAAATGGTAATTGGAGAGGCAGTGCACCTTACAGGAATTACAGGATTACATGGGGCTGTGTTTTCCATCTGGCCCTCTCAATTTTTCCTAACATCCTCAGTGGTACAGGAGACGTCCTTGTGCTCTGAGGCCCTGGAGAACGAAGTTAATTCTCTGCCTCCACTCCCCCAAATCCCCTTTTCAATGTTAAAGTACACGGGAAAGTGGTGACCACTGTTTGGGATCCCATAACAGTGTGAGCAGTGGTAACCACTCATTTTATTCTGTACTAATTCTGGGCGGAGTTGGGGATGAAACAAAACAATTGTCTATAGGAGTTTAATACACAGTATCTTTTTTTCCAGAGATATAAAGACATTAAATATTTTTCTGACCAAGGCAAACCTAATAAAACTTGGAGATTATGGCCTAGCCAAGAAACTTAATTCTGAGTATTCCATGGCTGAGACGGTAAGTATGTGTTGCCCTTGTGTTAATTTTTTTTTCTTTTCCTTTCCAGTACTATGAGATATAACCGTACACCACTCCAAATCTCATACACTTTTCTCAGTAGTCCTTGCAAGTTCTCCATACTTATAAAGCAAGTCTTCAGGAGTCTTTTTCCTGTGCTTACTAATAGACATTTACATGCTCAGATGTTCTTTCAGGAGTCATTGTCCACGTCACAGCTCTGACCTCACAGCCCTTTCCAACACTTTCTAAAAACAGGAAAAGGGGGCGCCTGGGTGACTCAGTCAGTTGGGTGTCTGCCTTCAGATCGGGTCCTGGTCTGGGACCGAGTCCCACGTTGGGCTCCCTGCTCAGTGGGGAGTCTGCTTCTCCCTCTGCCCCTCCTCCCTGCATGTTCTCTCTCGCTCTCTTGCTCTCTCTCTCACTCTCAGTCTCCCTCAAATAAATAAATAAAAATCTTTAATAAAAAAATAATAAAAAAATAAAAACAGGAAAATGCTCTACCATTTTTTCTGGCCTAGGATCTTTAGTAGATTTCAATTTATCTCTTATTTAGTATTTGAGCTTAGGATGTTGGACATCTCTTTTTGTGTTTCCTCTGAATTTTTCTGGTTCAGAAGCCCTGTACTACAAATAAAGGCTGATGCGCAGAGAACAATCTGGTGTTAATATCATACGCCATCCCAACTGCAGGGCTCCCTTCTCACCTGATCCTGAGAAAGACCATTGGTAAAGAGTAGACATAAGTTGATCTTTAAGGACAGTGATTTCATCCTTTTAGGAATTATAAAACCCAATTATTACTCTTCTGGTTTCACAGTGCTCTGTCCTTGAAAGAACTTGAAAATGTAAGTTAATAAAATTAATTTTGTCTTGTTGGTATTTTTTGATAATGTCAAGATATGCCTGTAAGCAATTTAGAGACATGCTAATAGCCAGGGTTGGGAGTCTGCTTCAGGAACTCAGTCTGCTTGTATGATGGTGCCATATTGAGCTTCTGAGGAAGCAATCATGTCCTTATATGGATTTTTCTCATCAAGTATAATCTGGTAAAACCAAGACTTGACTTTTTTTAGCCAGTTAAATATAAAGAAGGAATGATATGAAGATTTATAAATGCCATACAATCCATCTAAAAATTGCTTTGCTTTGCTGGTTAAAGATGGCTCTCAGTTTTATTAGAACTTCTGGGGTACTCATCATTTCATCTAGGGAGAGGCACAACCTCCATTCAGGACATTTTGATTTCCAAACTCATTCCTCAAGGCAGAAGATCTTTTTCAAATTTGAAAGAAATTTCCCTAGTTGTGTTACTATTACAGAGGTCAAACAGCCATTTACAGAGTTTCAGTACTATGCACTTCGTTTAGAACTTCTGACCCCTTTATTTACTTATCATCTCCTCCCTGCCAGTTTTTTTGTTTTTGTTTTGTTTTTTCCATTGGTGAACTTTTACTAAGTATGTCTTTATCTGTATGAAGTCTTCAGTGGGCCTAAAGCCTTTGTGATCTAGGAATCACTGTTGTGCCTCTCCAAATTACCACAGTGCCTTTACCCTTTATAATTCATCCAAGAAATTTGATAAAATAAAAGATTTCTCCCCGTCATCTCATAAAAAGCTTTTGGGATATGCTGATGAATATTTTATAGTTGTTATCACTAGTTCGTGAGAAATTTACTTCAGTTGTTGAAATATTAATAGAGTTACCTCAGAAATGAAGTTATTCTTTGATTGTTTTCTTTGTTGTTCAGCTTGTGGGAACTCCATATTACATGTCTCCAGAGCTCTGCCAAGGAGTAAAATACAATTTCAAGTCTGATATCTGGGCAGTAGGCTGTGTCATTTTTGAACTGCTTACATTAAAGAGAACATTTGATGCTACAGTAAGTTATATTATCCCCACCTTGTCCTTGCAAATGGTATAACTTGGTTGAGAAAATCAAATTCCTTTATCCCTGAGTTTCTGATTTCTTCATCAGAAATTAGCTGTAGGCAAAAAAACAAAGTATTCAGGCAGTGGCTTGGTATAGCATATTATTAAAATGCTGTACCAGATTTATCTTTAACTTCAGTTCCCCACTGAAATAATCTTACTCAAGTGCTTTGAGCATTGTACTTGAGTTTGTTGACTATAATTTTGAAATTGGCTCTAGGATCCACTATGTGATGCTGCTGTTTGGATAAGCCATTTCATTTCTTATGCTTAGGCTACATCATTTTTTTTTAAAGCTAAGGCAAATTATGTAATACTCATTAAAGTGTTTTGATCTTTTTATAAAAAATTATACACTGACTCTTACATTAGAGGTTGTTATTGTAATGGACAACAAATCCTTTTAGTGTTTTTTCTTTTCTTCCTAAGTAAAGCCCAGTGTAAAGCAGTGCTTCTCCAACTTTCATACACATAGGAAATCACCTGGGCACCTTGTTAAAATGCAGACTCTTTTTTTAGTAAGTCTGGAGTGGGTCCCAATATTCTGCATTTCTAACAAGCTCCCACATGATACTGATGCTGCTAGTCCATGGACCAATCTGAGTAGCAAAAGTGGATTCACATCCAATGTCCTCTACAAACCATGTGTGAGAACTTAAGCAAATCATTTCAGAATTTCTTTGGTCCTCTATTTCATTATCTATAACAAGGAAAAAATATATATCTTTCTCATAGAGATGCTGTGATAATGTATATGAAAAATGCAAATGTAAGATAATGCAAATTCATTGGCCTTTCATGAGACCTATTTATTTTCCTAATTCTAAAGTTTATTCTGGTATATCATCTAATTGTTCTAAGTAATATAGTGGAAGGAAAATGAGTTTTAGAGTCAAGACAGACTTTGGTTGGAGTTATGACGCCATTTTTTACTATCTGTGTAGCTTGGGCAAGTTACTTTACATCTCTGAATTGGTAATCATAATAACCTCCTTACAGGGGGTTTGCAAGGGTGCCTACCTAGCACACTGTGGTCTCTCAATAAAGGAGTTAATGGTATTATTATTATAATATTATTGACATTGTCATCTTATTATTTACTGCCTTATCTGTTGCAGCAGAGTATCCCCTGAATAACCATTTTTAGGGTATATAAATTAGGAGGCAGATTACTTGGCAAAGGAGGTACTTAAAGCCAGGAAGCATGGCTAATCTTGCTTGCCTTTTTTGGGGAGATTCAGTTGAAGGATCAGATTATAATGTACTCTGAGTATTATACTATTGGCCCCATAGTCATATCTCCTTGTTGGCCATTTGGCTTCATTCCTTCTGATAGCAACAGTGTATCCCTAGCCATTTCTTGCTGATGCATACTAATAGTTATAAAAGAAATCAGACCTAATGCAGAACTATTGCCATTTCTTTAAAAAAAATAGACATTTCAGAGCCCCTACTAGTAGGTTGTAATCTTTATATAACCAAGAATAATCATTTTGTCATAGAATCCACTCAACTTGTGTGTGAAGATTGTACAAGGAATCCGGGCCATGGAAGTTGATTCTAGCCAGTACTCTTTGGAACTGATTCAAATGGTCCACGCGTGTCTTGACCAGGGAAGTGTGACTTACATGTTGATTTCAGTTTAGGGTTTTCCCTTCCCACCATAGTGTTTGGAGTATGGTATGCATAGATGAACCTGCACAAAGCCACATTCACTTCCCCAGGGTAGGATATATTTGTGGCTGGCTATACCCAGAAGAATAGGCATTGGCAATTAATGATAGTTATATGTTTCAGGCAACAAATCCTTAAGCTTTATTCTGCTTTATTCTTACTTTATCGATTTGTGAAATGATTTTACCTTCTAAATTGTGCTCCATTTTTTATGATCAAGATTAATTTTCGTAGATTGATTTTACAAAATTATAGTCAGAGATAATTTAGAGTTCCTAGTGTGCAGAATATATATAGTTCTGTATATATAGTAGTGTAGCTCTAGATTGGTATTATTCAAAATATGGTTCTTGACCATAGGTATTAGAAATGCTAGGGGATGGAAGAGTTTTACAAATAAAAAATGAAGATTCCTGAGTCCCACCCCAGACCAACTGGATTAGAATCTCTGTAGATAAAGCCCAGAAATCTTTATAACAAGCACTCTGAGAGATTCTTTTGTGCCATATATATTGCAGTTTGAGAGGCAGTGCCGTAACTGAATGAGTAAGGAAGGTGCATTGTCATTCATGTACACGTGTTGTTGACAATGAGATGATATGCATCAAACATGGAATGTGACATAAGAAATTGTTTTTTGAAACAAAAGGATAATATACAGTGATCTTTGAGTAATTAGCATACAGCCTTTTAAGAGGAAGTAAAATGCCTCTTTAGACCCCATTTTGCCCTTTTCCTTTAAATTAAAACTAACCCAATTTGTACTTTTTAGGATCCTGAGCAGAGACCCACAGCAGATGAACTTTTGGATCGCCCCCTTCTCAAGAAACGCAGGAGGTAAAGTACAGAGAAGTCCACTCTTTGTCTTTCTATGGTTGGTTGACTGTTAAAGGCCTGATGAGAGGACCACAAGAGAGGGCAGTGTTTCCTGACTTGGCTGCTCTGGTGCCATTTTCTACCAGCATCTCTGCTTTTGCTGCTGGGGAGGAGCTCCTGACTCTCAGCTCCTTAGCCTGAGCTGTTTTGTTCTGAATTTATACTGATGAGAGCCTAGAGCCCTGCACTCCCCTCGTCTGTGAGTTTTAATCTAGAGTTAGGGCATTAGAGTGTAGTAATTAAGAGAGGAGGGCTCTGGACTCAGACATCCTTAGGTTTGTATGAGTTCTGGTATTTTCTTTGTCAAGTTATTCAACATCTCTGGTCTTTAGTTTTCTCCTCTATAAAGTCAGGTAGGGTAAGGATTAAAGGAGGGAATGCATATAAAGTGCTCAGCCCAGGGCGCCTGGGTGGCTCAGTCGTTAAGCGTCTGCCTTCGGCTCAGGTCATGATCCCAGGGTCCTGGGATCGAGCCCCGCATCGGGCTCCCTGCTCCGCGGGAAGCCTGCTTCTCCCTCTCCCACTCCCCCTGCTTGTATTCCCTCTCTCGCTGTGTCTCTCTCTGTCAAATAAATAAATAAAATCTTTAAAAAAAAAAAACAAAACAAAATAAAGTGCTCAGCCCAGGGCTTGGCACAAGAATTATCAGATAGTAGTATGGATTTAAAGTGGGCCTTTGTTTTTCAGTGCATTCGTTTAGATGGTATGTTGCAGTTGGAGGAGTCTACTTCAGAAATCAAGGTTGCATGATTGTTGACATGTTACTTCCTGAGATTTTTTCTGTGTTAGAGGTCTCTAGAGATAGGAAGGAGGTCCTTTATCCCTCACGTCCTATAGGAGGCTTCAAACCCAAACTTAAAGGAAGATGTATTCTTTGTTATTCTTTTTTTTAAGTAATCTCTACACCCATTATGGGGTTCGAACTCATGACCCTGAGATCAAGAGTGGCATTCTCGTCTGACTGAGCCAGCCAGGCACCCCTTTATTATTCTCATCCTGTTATACTGGTTTTTGTCTTACTGTCCTTCTTCCTCCCCTACCAGTTCTTTGTTTCTATATCTTCCCAGTAGTCAAACCTTTGCTCTGCTCTTTTTTCAAGACTTGCCCTTAGATACATTAAGTATATACTTAATTCCATAATCTTTGTCATTTGGTCAGTACCTTTATTTTGTTGTGTCATTTAATTAATCTTTTCTGGTTCTTCTCCAGTTAAGGTCTAGCCAATGTTTTAATGTCTAGAATTACATGTAATACTCCAGAAACAGCACTGTGACCTTCCACTTATGTTCGGCACATATTCCAGCAGTATCGCCCTTTGGTACTGGTTAAACATATTTAACTTTTTTATCTGGCTTATTTCCCAACAGTATAATCACTATTTTAATTTCTTTTCAAATATTTCCATTGATAATTTTTAATTGCAATTTTTATTGAGATATTATAGATTTATACACAGTATTTCATTAGAACTTTGTACTTGATGAAAAAACATAAGACAGAGAGCTTTCTAGATAAAACACAGACATAGCAAACTGTGGAAAATATTCAGGAAACACTAAGTCCTACTTCACTAGATTAGTGGTTCTAGACCTGGGGCTCTCGATAGCAACACCTCAAGAGCTTTCAAAAACTACTGATGCCTAAGTACCACCCCAGGAATTCAGCTCTAAGTGTTTTAGACAGAACGAGAACCCTGGGCTAGAATATGGGGAGTAAGTAGAAGGAAAGAAGGCTGGAAAGATAGGTAAGAATCTTGAATGCTAGACAAAGGGGTCTGTGCTTAATTCAAGCTATAGTACAGTAGTGGAGGTTTATGAGAGGGCAGTTCATGTGATAAGGGGCATGCCTAAGGAAGACTCATTTAGCAAACTAATCTCAGTGTTAAATCAGTACAGGACTGATAAAGTGGATTGGCAGTGTGGTGAGTCAGACCTATTAGGCGGTGCTGCTGCGGTCTAGGTGGGAGGCAGAGCTGCCCAGAGCTAACGTGGCAAGCCTGGAGAGGAGAGGTGAATGTAAAGGGCGTTGTATAGGTAGACTCTGTAGGACTCAAATATTGAAGAGAGGGAGACAGCTGAGTCAAAGGTGACTGAGGTTTTAAGCTTAGTCCACTGGGAGAATGGGAAGTGCCAGTTGCAGAAATAGGAGAGTCAGAAAGAAAAGCTGTATGGGAGAAAGAGAATGAGCTGAGGTTTAGAGATGGTGAGTTGGGAAGTCAGTGGGCAGCCTGGATGGAGAGATCAGCAGGTATTTAAAATGTGCAACAGAGGTTCTCTAGGTTCTCTGTTCCAGCTTGGAATGTTTCTTGGCGAAAGAAAACAAATGGCCCCAAACTGCTGGCCCCGTCATATCTAATGATTTGTCCAAAGCCAGGCCCGTATAACTGTTTGAATCGTATTGAGTTACTTTTCCAAAAGTATTGTCATGTTTGAGGAGGCATATGGTTTATAGAGGATTAAATCTGTGAAATGTATTAAAGAGACACTGGTACAATGTAGGAACCTATTCTTTCACTCATGTATCTTTGCTTTTCTTTTGGTAGAGAGATGGAGGAAAAAGTCACACTGCTTAATGCACCTACAAAAAGACCAAGGTAATGCCTAGGAGACTCATAAAAAGTGATATCTCTTAAATTACCATCAGGGGGTCTTTCTTTCTTTGGTCCATGCATTGTTTGATCCCAGTAAGTAGCCTTTGGCATCCTTTGAGAAGCCAACATCTTCGTAAATGTCAGATAATCATTTCTGAGAAAACAGAAGGCTATAATTTCATCCTCATGCTGAAGTGAACATCATTACCATGATGAATGTTGAGAAGTTGAAAAGTGTAGGTGTTATGGACCAGACTGGAATCTGATCTGGCTGAGCTGTGATGAAGCCTGGAGGCAGGAATTGCAAGGCCTCTATGATAGAGGGTTGAAATAAGTTGTCGAGAAAGAACATACTTTCTCATACCATAATTGGCAGTTCTTCTCTGGGAACAGACTGGAAGCATTTTTCTTTGATATAGTTTTTTATGTTAAATGTGCCTTTGTTCTGGGGGTTGTTGACAGGTCAAGCACTGTGACTGAAGCGCCCATTGCTGTGGTAACATCACGAACCAGTGAAGTCTATGTTTGGGGTGGTGGAAAATCCACTCCCCAGAAACTGGATGTCATCAAGAGTGGCTGTAGTGCCCGGCAGGTGTGTGCAGGGAATACTCACTTTGCTGTGGTCACAGTGGAGAAGGAACTGTACACCTGGGTGGTAAGTGAAAGCTAAGTACCTTAGAACAGTGATATAAGCCTAATTGTTTACTGGGCCGAGGCTGTCCAAGTATTTTGTTAGTTGAACGTGTGCTGCGGGAATGGCAGCATGGGGTGAGGGAATGTAAGCTCTTATGAGAGCAGGGATTTTGTCTGTTTAGTTCACTGAGTATCTTTCCCCAGTACCTGGTACATATTAGGTCTTTTGTAAATGTTTTTTGAATGAATGAATGAAAGAGAGAAAGAAGGAAAGAAAGAATGAAAAGAGCCCTAGGTTTGGACTCGGGACACTGGACTCTCATTTACAGCTGGGTGATTTCGGAAAGTCACTTAATTACTCTGTTCTATTACCGTGAGTTTCAGAGCAACTAGTATGTGTGAAATAATTTTATAAACAAATGAAGCAGTGTACCACATAGGAAAATTCTAAGACCTGTATCAGTGATTGAAGATAGCTAGGCATATCTTCAGTAGAATTTTCCTTTGTTCCCTTCTAGATTTCACCCTGTCTCTCAGCTTCTGGAACAAATTGCCTGTATTTGCTATCTCTTTTCTTATCTCCCACTCACTCCTCATTACCTACAATGCAGCTTCCATCCCTGCCACTTGATTGAAACTACTCTTAATAAAATGACCTATAAATTGTAAACATAAAACAGATACTTTGGGGGCACCTGGGTGGCTCAGTCGATTAAGCATCTGTCTTCAGCTCAGGTCATGATCGCAGGGTCCTGGGATCAAGCTCCATGTCGGGCTCCCTGTGGGGAATCTGCTTTTCCCTCTCCCTCTGCTCCCCCCCCGCCCCCGCTTGTGCACTCTCTCTCTCTCAAATAAATAAAATATTTTTAAAAACACAGATACTATGTTGTTCTTGCTTTCTTGACCTCCTGGCGGCATTTGACGTAGTTGATCTCTCCCTCCTTGAACCTTTGGCTCCCAACGAGAGCATCTTCTCTTGGCTTTTCTCCTGTCTCTTTGTGCCTTCTCACTTGGTGCTTTTCCTTTACCCGGCCTTGTGTTAGGCTCTCAGTTCTTCTCACTCTTCCTTTTCTTCCTGAGAGAGCTCATTTTTTCCAGTAGTCTCAGATAACGTCTCCACAAGGACAGGCTTTGTCCCCAGTGTGTGACAGAGTAGATGCTCAGTTATTGATAGACTGAAAGAATGAATGAAGGATTTGACCTCTCTTATAGAACATTAACTGTTACTTCCTTAAAACCCTGTCCCTTAAAGAACTAGCCCCTGGGGGGCTGCCACAGATGGAATGAAATTATTGTCCCTTAAAAAACATTTATATAAGGACTTACAGTTGAAAAGAATTACTTTTCTCTATAAAACTGTTGAAACATCATTTAGACCTATTCTCAGTGCTATATAGCAGCCTCTTTGATGCAGCCAGATTCTTTATAATGGTTCCATATCGCAGGGAAACTATGACCAAAATTTGAAAAACTTCTAGTAAGGATTTCCAAGAGGCTATACTCCTGTAGAAAACAGTCAAATCAGACTACATAAAGAATTTTTTTTCACCAACACCCATAATTAAATATAAAAGTTCACCTTAGACTTGAAGGAGAAAGACAGAATTGAGAATGTGTTCTTTTAAGTCTTGAGGGATATCAATCTGGATGCTTTTTAAATCTTTACCTGTTGGCAGGGGTAGTATAAACTACCTATCATTAAAAGGTTGAATTTCCTTACTGATTTTTTTTCATTTCTAAATTTCTAGCTGATTTTTTCCTATGGTTTTTTGATAAGAAGTTACATTGAAGATTAGCTTTTGACATGAAAAGTTAAAACTTCACAAGACCTCTTTATTTCACAGAACATGCAAGGGGGTACTAAACTCCACGGTCAGCTGGGCCATGGAGACAAAGCCTCCTACCGACAGCCAAAGCATGTGGAAAAGTTGCAAGGCAAAGCTATCCGTCAGGTGTCATGTGGTGATGATTTCACTGTCTGTGTGACAGGTAAGCCATCAACAGAAAGCATCCCAGTGCAATTAAATGGGGTTTTGTACTTAATGCTGTGCAGTTTCAGTTGGGATTTTATAGCAAAAGATAGTATTTGAAGAACCAAAGACAGCAGATATACACATTAATAACAACATCCCCAATTTGCTATAGTATTAGGGTGGGTGATAAGCAAGGAAAGGCACATAGATAACAGAGAAGAGGTGGGATCAGGAGAAATACGTTGTATGTTCCAGTGGGGGCGGGGAACGTAATGTTACCACCTCATCAGATATGGATAACACCAAATCAGGAATCAAGGGCTAAAGTTTGGGTGCCTGTGTGGCTCAGTTGGTTAAGCGCCTGCCTTTGACTCAGGTCATGATCCCAGGGTCCTGGGATTGAGTCCTGCATTGGGCTCCCTGCTTGGTGGGGAGTCTGCTTTCTCTCTCTCTCTCTCTCTCTCCCTCTCCCTGCTGCTCCCCCTGCTTGTGAGCTCTCTCTCTGTCAGATAAATAAAATCTTTAAAAAAAAAAAAAAAAAGAGCTAAAGTTTAGTTTTTTTTAAGCCGTTTACATTTTTTTTCTCAAAATTTTCTCAAATTTTTATTTAAATTCTAGTTAGTTACTATACAGTGCAGTGCTGGTTTCAGGAGTAGAATTCAGTGATTCATCACTTCCATACATACCCAGTGCTAAAGTTTAGTTTTCGTCTTGCCCTTACTTACTTTTCCTTTTCTCTAGAAAATAGAGATGGCCCCAGTAAAATTTCAACATGGTACTACCACTTTTTAAAAATTGTTATAATAGTACCCATGACCCCCTAAATAAAAACAACTCTAGACTTGCACAGTCTGTCCTTTGGATTTCTCTGATGTAATCATTTCATATGAGATCCCTGGCTGGGATAGTCTCATTCTATCCCTGCCCAGCTTTCTGATTGGACAAAGTCATTCTTTTGATGGGTTATGCCTTCCTTCCTTTTGCAGATGAGGGTCAGCTCTATGCCTTTGGATCTGATTATTATGGCTGCATGGGGGTAGACAAGGTTGCTGGGCCTGAAGTATTAGAACCCATGCAGCTGAACTTCTTCCTGAACAATCCAGTGGAGCAGGCCTCCTGTGGAGATAATCATGTGGTGGTTTTGACACGAAACAAAGAAGTCTATTCTTGGGGCTGTGGCGAGTATGGTAGGTATAGCCTTGTCTCTGTCCACTTATTCCCAGGAGCCAACTTGACTTCAAGCTTATATGTCTCTAAACACATCATGTAGCTAGCCTGTACTTGAGAAGTGTTGATTCAGTAAGAGAGAATGTTACAGAACATTTTCATTGGGAAGGAGGACCTCATTTTAATGGTTTTCTTTCTTATGTGTGTCTCAGGACGACTGGGTTTGGATTCAGAAGAGGATTATTATACACCGCAAAAGGTAAACTCAGAAGCAGCTTCTTCCTAAACTAGGTCACACAGACTTCAGTAATAACACAGACTCCTCTTTCTCTGACTCCTCACGTCAAGGTGTTTATTTCTGAAATATTTTCTATCTGGGAGACTGACAATCCAGGATTCCTGATTTAGCACTATGTGGCCTTGTCATCTGACTAAACCATAAGTAGTGGAGAGAGAGGATACAGCCATTGTGGACACTCTGGAGTCACATTTTCCTCAGGATTGAGAGCTGAAATCGGCATGTACCATGAAAAAGTCACATCAGCTAAATACACCCCAGAAAATTCCTTGGGAAGACACTGTAAAGCAATATATTATCTCTTTACCCAATGCAGTCATTTTCCCCTCTGATTTCCACAGTTGAACACCAGATGAAATATGTGTTTGTTTGTATTTAGGGGTCATGTTGTATGAAACAGAATATCTAATTACTCTGAGCCCTGCAGGAGCTAGCTCGGGAGCTGAAAGCAGCTGCAGGAGAGCGTGGTCATCTGACTCGCCTGCCCACGGGAAGGTTGACTGTAATCAGCTATACCATTCACTGTTAACTGTGTTTGTTTACGTTTAAAAAGTTAACTTGTATTATTTGTGGGGGATGGCTGTAGTAGAAACACTGAGGTTTGAGTTTTCAGGTTTCACAGACTTCCATCCTGTCCCCTTACCATTCCCAGCCCTGTTTAGTTAGCTTAGAGGGATGTGAGCAGTTGGAAGTTCTGGCTGCTATCTCAGTACTCTGTCACCTCACTTGTAATATGACCAGACTAAGACCCTTTAGGGCTACTGAGTTCCTTCTATAGCTGTCGTGGGGCCTACCATCTCAGGGGACAAAATCAGCGATGGGTTGAAGCTTCTCCTTTCCCAGTGTTTTCTGGGAAGTCTTTCTAAGTAGGACCTGCTCTAAAACAAACTTTGACAGGGTTGTCTGTTTAGCCAACCTGGCATTGCCTTCTTTTATTTTATTATCAAACCTGAGCTCCTTGTTGAAAACCGTAGTCTTTAAGCTGCTGGAAAAATCTGAAGAGGATATAGCAGTCTTTACTGTGGGCAGTTCTCCTAAATGCAGGACATCACTTTTGAAAGAATTTAAGGGTTTTTTCCTAATGCAAGTTATGTTTGGGGATTTTTATTTTTTTCTGATTTTTTTTTCACGCAGGTGGATGTTCCCAAGGCCTTGATTATTGTTGCAGTTCAGTGTGGCTGTGATGGGACATTTCTGCTGACTCAGTCAGGCAAAGTGCTGGCCTGTGGACTCAATGAGTTCAACAAGCTGGGTCTGAATCAGTGCATGTCTGGAATCATTAACCATGAAGTAAGTACCCTCTTTGGTGCCCTAACCACACTGTGAGAACATCTCTTAGGTTGGAATTTCTTTGGGAATGCCATTGGTTAGTGACCATGGAATTTGACCTAAGAGTAAAGATTTTACAGACATTATTATGTTCAGCAAAAGAAGCCAGCCACGCAAGAGTACACACTATGTGATTCCAATTATGTGGAGTTTTTGATGGCAGAAGTCAAAGTAGTGGTTCCTTCTGGGAAAAGGGGTATGGGTATTAACAGAAGGGATCCTAGGATCATGGAAATGGTCTCTATTTTGATCTGGGTGGTGGTTTTACACTTATAAGCATACAGAAAAATTTTCAAGCTATACAATATTTTATAGTGTATTATGCCTCAATAAATAAATTGATTACAAAGAACCAAGTGATGGAATTCAGGTTCTACCCTATCATTGAAGTAGGTACAAGAAAATTAACATTAAAAGAAATGTTTTCATGCATCACCTCCTTGAAGAGTTTTTTTAGATTTATTGCTCCCAAATCACTGATCCTGTACAGGCTTAGTGAATGTAATTACCATTCATTTCCTTCAAGGATGTCATGAAATTCACTGCTGATATTAAGTCTTCGTTTCCTCTTTGTGTTAATATGATGAGTTTTTGTTATGTTCTAAAGAATCAAATTAAGAGACAAAAGTTTCCAAGGGCGCCTAGCTGGCTCAACTGGGGGAGCATGCGACTCTTAATCTCAGGGTCATGAGTTCAAGCCCCACATTGGGCATTTTGCCTACTTAAAATAAAAAGAGAAACAAAAGTTTCCTGACTCAGTGAATAAGAATTTTCAAGCGGGTTGCTTGGGTGGCTCAGTCGTTAAGCATCTATTGGTTTCGGCTTAGGTCATGATCCTCAGGGTTCTGAGATGGAGCACCGAGTTGGGCTTGTCCCTCTCCCCCTGCTCCTTCTCCCACTCTGTCTGGCTGGCTGTCTGTCTCCTGTCTCTCTCTCTCTTTCTTTCATAAATAAATAAAATCTTCTAAAAAAAGAATTTTTAAGCCATCTCTGAAGTAATGATTCTCAACTGGGAGAATACAAATTTGGAGCAAGTCTGGGAAGGGTGTCTACATAGTTTGAAAAGGCATATTTAGAATTACCATTACTTGATTTGGGTTTTTATTATAACATTGGGTTTGTTGTGAAATTTTAAACGTACATGAGAGGAATTTTTTAATGCTAATCTAAAGGGAACATGGGTTTTAACATGTTGAGAACACTGCCTTGTAGATAAAATTAGATCACAGTAAACTGGTTGCGTTATGGGCTGGAGAGTCCTCAAGATTTTAGTTCTTTGCCCTGCCTTTGTTAGGTTTGCAGTATCTATAACCAAGACGAATGTCAATGGCCCTATCCTCATGTAGATACTTTCTGTGATACAGAGTTCACGTTTTGTATACTCTTAGATTAGGTATCTAAAACTTTTGTTGTCAGAAAGTCCTGCCTCATACACTAATTAAATTCTCTGATTACATACTGAGCTTATTTCGTCTTGTATTCTATTGGATGTAAAGCTAGCTGGCACCTCCTTCTTAATAACAAATTTGCTTAAAAGCCCTTTTGGTCACCATGACAACATTGTCAGCCTACTACCCTTTCATTTTTACCTCATGAGTCTTTGCTTTGTGTTTTACCTTGTTCCAGGCATACCATGAAGTTCCCTACATAACCTCCTTTACCTTGGCCAAACAACTGTCCTTTTATAAGATCCGTACAATTGCCCCAGGCAAGACTCACACAGCTGCTATTGATGGTGAGTTGATTTACAACTTTATACACAGGCCTCAGTAGCTCATGCTTTTTATTCTCTCAAGTGTTAGCTCTTCCTTTTTTTTTTTTCCTTAAGATTTTATTTTTAAGTAATCTCCATACCCAATGTGGGGCTTGAACCCACAACCCTAAGATCAAGAGTTGCACGGTCCACTGACTGAACTAGCCAGGTGCCGCAAGTATTAGCTCTTCTTAACAATATATACATTCTCCTGTTTTCCCCCGGCATCCAGTATTATCTCATTAACAAATTAGGCATTCAAGTAAATGTTTTTTTTGGTAATCATTATAAATGCACGGTCACTACATCCCTTAATGAGAATGCCATGCCTATAATTCCAGACAACTACTGCTTTTAATTAGTACCACTTATGAGTTTACTAAGTTAAGTAGTACCCATTTTCCACATTTAAAATACAGTATTAGAGGGACGCCGGGGTGGCTCAGTTGGTAAGCATCTGCCTTGGGCTCAGGTCATGATCCCAGGGTCCTGGGATCAAGTCCCACATTGGGCTCCCTGCTCAGCAGGGAGCCTGCTTCTCCCTCTGCCTGCTGTACCCCCTGCTTGTTCTCTCCCTCTCTGACAAATAAATAAAATCTTAAAATAAGTAAATAAAATAAAAATAAAATACAGTAGTAGAGAGAAAATATGATGTTGAGTCACTTCCTGAGTCAAATTGGTCATTGATTTAGATACCCTAGCTGCCCTAGGTGCAAGATTGTGTGGCTAGCTTTCTATTTGTATACTCTTAACAACCAGAAGCTAGTCCATGGAACTCTACTTTGGCTGCATTTTCCCTCTGTTCCATGCCCCATTTGTGCCTGGTTATTTGTTTTTATTCTCTCTTAGAGCGAGGCCGGCTGCTGACCTTTGGCTGCAACAAGTGTGGACAGCTGGGCGTTGGGAATTACAAGAAGCGTCTAGGAATCAACCTGTTGGGAGGACCCCTAGGTGGGAAGCAAGTGATCAGGGTTTCCTGCGGTGATGAGTTTACCATCGCTGCCACAGATGGTGAGTCTGTACACACCATTCCAAGCTTTCTGGACGATAGCTGTATTTTAGTGTTTGCCTGGGAAGGAGGTGGACTGGTTATTTATATAGCTGCATCGTACGTTTACTTTTTATTTACGCTACATTGGTGTCCAATTGTTATACAGATGGAGCTTTCATTAACTTCTCATGTGTTCAACGTAGTGATTGCTTTTACAAAAAAACATTTCTAGATAATGGCAAAGTTAATATTCTAAGTCACTGCTTTTTTTACTTTAACTTTTTTGGTTAAATGTTTTAAGAATTATTAAATATTTCTATATATACCTGGCCCCACACCATGTTGGTTTCAATAAATGTTGGCTGGGTGGCTGGAGAGAAAGACATAATGTAACTTGCTCCTTGGCCGGGGTCAGCCACACTGCAGTGATGTCCTCAGGGACTGCTAAGGCTTGAAGGGCTGAATACTGTGTGTCTCTTGGCTTCCAGAATTGGAATTGGCATAACTAAATTTTCTTCTCTTTCCTCTCATTGCTCTTTCTTGCATCTCACAGCATCTTCTTGCTCCTTTCACCACACTTCTTTACTACCACTTGAGCGAGTCTTTATTCCCTTCCCTCTCTCCTGCTTTCTTTTTTTCTTTTCTCTCTTTCCTGTATCACCTTCTGAACTTTTTTTTTTTAGGATTTTTTTTATTTATTTGACAAACAGGGGGAGCGGCAGAGGGAGAGGGAGAAGCATGCTCGATCCCAGGACCCTGGGATCATGACCTGAGCCAAAGGCAGATGCTTAACCAACTGAGCCACCTGGGCGCCCGCGTCCCCCTTCTGAACTTTTTTGATTGTTGTAGCCACTTCTTTCTTGTGACTGGTGAACAACAAATCACATTTCATCTTTTGACTCATTTCAGCTCTTTTTGTTGCTCATGATCTAAGGTGTCTTTGTTTCCTTTTGGTGTGTGCCTGTTGTATACACATGAGGGATCCAGGGACAGTGTCAGATAAGTGATCTATTACCATATTTACTTAAGTGAACCGGCTTTTGGGGTGGCATGTTAACCTTCCCCGCTGGTCTCAAAATGAGGGATTTTAGGGAGCAAGCTGTTAAGGTCAGACTAAATGTGAAGGTCAGACTAAAATGGAAATAAATTTAATGGAGATAAATGGAAATGTTACCTACAAAGACAGAGTGAGGATGTCACTGAGGATTAAGTAAGTGCTGCAAGTCCAGTAGCACTTCCTGACAGGGCCTCGAGGAGGTGAGATTTTTTCAGTACATCTGTGTCCTTCACAAGGTTAACTTCAGAATGAGGAATGTGGAATTGAATTCCATGGTTGGGCATATTACCTCCTAATAAATGTTTCTCTACATCTCTGAACTGTACTCTTATCATCTTATTCACACAACCAACATAAACTGAGTACCTGTTGTACTCCAGGTCCTCTTTTAGGCTCTGGGAATATAAAAGAGGGTCTCAGAAAGCCCCTGTCCTTAAGGAGTTCACAGTCTAGGGTCGGGGAGACAGTCATATAAACAGTCTAGCACAGGCAGATACGTCAGGTCCCACTAATAGCAGGGTCTGACCCCTCTAAACACGGGAATGCCCAGTACTCAACCCTTCTTTCTTGCCTTGTCTCCATTAAGTGAGTATTACCTTAAATTCCCCCTATTCACTGATAGCCTTATATCACCACCCCTGAACTCCAGGTTCGGTTATTCATCAGCCCCTGGACTTAGATGTCTAAAGGTAGGGTGGCTTTAGAGCTCAATTTTCCCAAGTCAGTCCTCATTCATGCCTATTGTCCAGGCTTAATCATTAATAGTACCCCTTTTCATTAAAAAGTGTTCTGATTTGCATAAGATGTTATAGGCATCTCAGACAAACTTACTATAGTCAAAATCAGACTTTTGATTTTCTGCCCAAATCTGTTCCTCCTACAGCTTTCCTATGTCACTAAATGGCAGCTTCATTCTATACCCTACATCCCATCCATCAGCATATCCTATTGATTATCTTCATAGTATATCTGACCCACTTCCCACCATCTTCACTACTAGAACTGGTCTCCTGCTACCACCCTTGGTCCCCTGCAATTGATTCTCCTCATGGTAGGCTGATGGATCCTTTTAAATACCAAATACTACTCCTCAGAATTTTTTTTTTTTTTATTGTATTTATTTATTAGAGAGCGTGCGTGCGCAAGAGAGGTACGCATAAGCGGGGGAGGGGCAGAGGGAGAGGTAGAGAATCTCAAGCATGCTCCACGCTAAGTGCACAGCCTGACACGGGGCATGATCTTATGATCCAAAACCAAGAGTTGGTTAACCAACTGAGCCACCCAGGTGCTCCTACTCCTCAGAACTTCTAATGGATTCCTATCTCAGTCAGTAAAAACCAAAGTCATTACAATGGGCTGCATGGCCCTACATGACCAGGACCGCATCTGTCTCCTGACCTCTTCTCTGACCACTGTCTTCTCCTTTATTTTGCTCCAGCTGCAGGGGCCTTCATATTCCTTGTTCATGATACTCATGTTACCCACATAGGACCTTTGCACTTGCTGTTGTTCTCTCTGCCTGGAAAACTCATCCCCTAGCTATCCACATCGCTCTTTCTCACTTCAAGCAAGTCTCTGCTCAAGTGCCAACAAGTACTTCTCTGACTATCTAAAATAATGGTACCCCACTGTTATTCTTTATTTCCACTTTTCTTTACCATTTATCTTCCTTCATAATATTTATGACTACCAGAAGTATTAGATGGTTGATTGACCAGTCTCCTCCAACTAGAATGTAAGTTCCACAAGGGTAGTGACTTTGTTTTGTTCACTGCTTTATTCCTACACCTCCAGCAGTGCATGTCATGAAGTAGATGCCCAGATATTTACTTATATCTGAGTGAATGACGAAAAAAAGTTGTTGAATGAGTGGATGGGTGGATGGATAGCAGTACATAGGAGAAGTGGTCATTTTTACCAGGTTGGCATCAGGAATTGTTTAGGTTTTATTTAGGGAAATAAACAGCTTTTCCCTGTTTTGTACATAGTGGAAAATCTTTCTAACTCTAGGACATAAAGATGGGGAACCCAAAGAGTAGGGGAATTAGTTTCTTATTAAACTGTTTGATTTTTTTCCTAGATAATCACATTTTTGCCTGGGGCAATGGTGGTAATGGTCGCCTGGCAATGACCCCCACAGAGAGACCACATGGCTCTGATATCTGCACCTCATGGCCTCGGCCTATTTTTGGATCTTTGCATCACGTCCCGGACCTATCCTGCCGTGGTTGGCACACCATTCTCATTGTTGGTAAGGGTTTCATACGTGAGGGTTGGGGTGGATTTGACAGAGGGTAGACTCACACCTGAGATTCTGATGGTCACATTCTTAGAAACACAAGTGTCCTGAAGAAAAGAGGCTGTTCCTATAAGTGTAGTAATGGTGACCTTACCTAGTGGTGGGACAGAACACTGTCATTTCCTGAGCTTTGTTGTTTGCCACCTTCTGACCATTTTTTAACATGATAACTTTGGGCTCTGCCTCCTTTGCTATAGAATTGTTATCTCTAGTTGTCCACTAATTAATTGGTTGTCTGTGTTCATACTTTTGTGAGAAACATTCAGGATACCTTTAAAAAGAAACCAAATCATAACTGTTTTCTGCATAAAGATTACTCTGTTATGAACTGAATTATAAAAGCCTGTGTGAAGGGCGCCTGGGTGGCTCAGTTGTTAAGCATCTGCCTTCGGCTCAGGTCATGATCCCAGGGACCTGGAATCAAGCCCTGCATCGGGCTCCCTGCTCAACGGGAAGCCTGCTTCTCCCTCTCCCACTCCCCCTGCTTGTGTTCCCTCTCTCGCTGTGTCTCTCTCTGTCAAATAAATAAAGTCTTTAAAAAAATAAAAATAAAAAATAAATAAAAGCCTGTGTGAGGGTTTCCAAGTCCATTCTTTTAGATCAGTGGTTCACAACCTTAGCTGCACATTAGAATCACCCACGGAGCTTTTAGAAATCCACTGTCCTGACCAATTAAATCAGAATCTCTGGGGTGGGACCTAGGTGTTGTTACTATTTAAAGCTTCTCAGGTAAGTCCAAAGAATAGTTAAGGTGGAGAATTGCTACTCTACATAGTGAATATAGTGGTGCTTTAAAATCTAGAATAATAAGTAATTATAAAGTTACCTGGAGTGAGGGATAGCTGTTATCTTGTAGATTAACTCCCTATTCTAGTCTTCTCACTTTTCCTGCCTATAGCTGTTTACAATGCTTACCTACTGAATATTTTTCCTCAGAGAAAGTATTGAATTCTAAGACCATCCGTTCCAATAGCAGCGGCTTATCCATCAGAACTGGTAAGTAGCAATGTCTCAGGTACCAGTGGTTTTTCTGCACTTTGGGTCTTTGGGTTGGATTCCATGTAGTCTCCAAAAAAGGGAAATAGGAAATATCTTTGGGAAATGAGGAATACGGTGATCAAGAGAGAGGATCATATTTTGGTGGATTTCACAATAAGTTATGACTTTTATTACATTGTGGTCAGAGGGAGAGTGCATCTTTGCCAACCAAGCATATGGAAGTAATTAAGTGGCTTGCCCAATATTGTAATGTGGCTTGTGTATTGTTCCTTTCCTTACCATGCTAGGGGCTATGAGTTCTGTCTGCTCTTTACTTCCACCATATTCACAGGGTTATTCCAGTCTATAGAAATAGTCCTTCAAAACAAGCCCTTGGAATTAAAAGTTGGCTAAACTTTCAGTGTGGTTAGAAAAATCAGCCCAGAGCTCTCTGATAGTTTTCCTTTGGCTGCTTTCTGCATGGTTCTCTGTTATTTGGGACTATGCCAGGAAACTAAATCTGTGTTCCTTTTTGGTTTTCCATTTGCTCTAAAGTACCTTTACTCTTTGGTATCTCAGAACCTGGATTCTGATAGTTTGTAGAATCAAAGCAGATAAAGACCCAGAATAAAAGCAGTTTAATCCTCGAAAAAGAAAGGTAAATATCTGATCTGGACTTGTACTCTAGTTACACACACATACATCATACCTTTTATTAGTTTCCTTTAGTAATCTCTTGCTCAGCATTTATCTGTGCCTGTTAATATCTGTCACAAATGACAATCTTTTTGCTAAGCACAGCTGTTCTCTTACAGCTTTGTTTTGGTGGAACAGTATTTAATGGAAAAAATAAGATTAAAAGCACATATCCATTGGCTGGAAAATGTAAACTCCATAAGGGCAGGGGTTTTTGTCTTTTTTAATTCATTAGTTTTATCCACATTGCCTAGAAGAGTGCCCGGCAAATGGTGAATGTTCAGTATATATTTGTTGGTTGAGTGTGTTCTAATCATCCAATGGAATATTATAGAAGAGTAGAAATGAACATCTACAAATAGTTCCCTAATGTGAAATGTAAAAAGCAAGTTGCAGCAGACTCTGTGCCTTTTTATATAAAGTCAAAAAACAAGCCAAATTAATATATTGCTTAAGGATACATAAATATGTGATGACTTTTTTTTTAAAGAAGAAATGATAAATACAGAATTAAATCGGTAGTTACGTTTAGGTAGGAGGCCAGAGAAGGAAGGAGTTCACAAGGCAGATGCGATACAGGTAATGTTTTAGTTCAGCACTGTCCCATAAATCTTTCCGCAACAGTGGAAATGTTTTATGTCTGTGCTATGCAACACTTGAAAAGTAGCTACTGAAGGAACTGAACTTTTTATTTTCTTTAAATTTAAATTGCCATATATGGCCAGTGACTACCATATTGGAAAGTACAATTCTAGTTCTTCTAGTGGTAGGTTTATGTTTTTGTTTATTTTGTTAGGTAGCAAAACTTACACATATGTTAAAAGTAGTCTTATGTATATTTCAAATGTATCCTAATTTTTAAAAGCCATTTAAAACAAAACAAGCTTCAGAGCTTTTGTTGGCATCGGTGGTTCTGCCGCTTCAGTGGGATCAGTGTGGCAGTCCGTCTGTAAGCCGCTGGAGCCGGTGATCATGAACGGTCCTTTACGTTTCACTTTAGAATATACCATACAACTATTTTTTTAGCTTTGGCAAATCTACTTTCTTAAATATATATATTTTTGGCCCATACTAAAATTCAGTTTCATTTCTGACTACACATCAGCTAGTCTTCATTTCGTGACAGTTACTTGGAATGTGCGGCATGATGTGAAAGAACCAGCCATGTTTAAAAATTCTTACAAGTAGTTATCAAAGAACTTAATGAATTTAATGGTTGAAGACTTCTCCAGAAAGGAAGGTAGTGGTGAGTTTATCTGGCAGCTTTAAAAGGTGTTCGGCTCAAATGTGAAAGAGCTTTGTGTTTATATGAAACCTTGCTGAGCCTTGGTGGAGAATGCCGGAGTCTGGATGTATCAAAGTATGCGTGGTAGATTCAGTGAGCTGTGTTCGGGGTGATTGTCCAGCAATGCTTTAGAACGTTGATAATCTGCTGTGAACATAGAGATAAGTAAGTTTGGGATGTAGAAATGAATTATCATTATGAAGATACTGATACTCAATACGTTGTGTAAAAGCTAAAAATTGAGTCCCAAATATCTGACTTACACTGTTGCTATTACTTCATGCGACTCTAGGAAGCTCCCCAGGGGTCAGCAGGGCTGTAAGATCGTAAATCTTTCTTGCTGCATAGCAAGGCTCTCTCTTTCTGTGCTGTGTATCTGTCAGTGGTTCAGAGCTCTAGCCCAGGAGGCGGCGGCGGTGGGGAAGAGGAGGACAGTCAGCAGGAATCTGAAACTCCTGATCCGAGCGGAGGCTTCCGAGGAACAATGGAAGCAGACCGAGGAATGGAAGGTTTAGTCAGTCCCACGGAGGCCATGGGGATCAGTAGTGGGGCCAGCAGCTCCTGCCCTGGCTGGCTTCGAAAGGTAATTCCTTTGGCAGAGGTATCTTTGATAAAACATTAGGCCCTTTGCAGCAACTAGAAAGGAGCTGTCGGCATCTCTCTGTGCCCCGTGCCCCATTCAAGTATTCTACAGCAGCATTGAGTCTTCTCATTTCCACCTGGAACAAAATTACCAAATCTCTGATCCTTTTTTCTTCCTGACAAGGAGACGCACAAAATGTTCTCATACCTGTAGTACTTACATGAATGTAAGTAAATTAAGAAAACCTTCCTTGAAGGCAGTTTTTGTAATGCATGTATGCAAAGGTTAAGCTTAGAGATTTTGTACTGTGGTTTGTAGAAGTGGAATATTGGGGCAGTCAGAATGTTTTATAGTAGAGAGATGGGTTATGAGAGTTGAATTGCAGACAGTAAAAATGTTAGAGTATATTTATTTGGATGGAAAGTTGGTTACAACGTATGACTGGGCAGAAAAAGTTGGAACACCTTAGCCTCAGGACCCCATTCTCTTAGAAAATACAAATGCATAGAAGAATGTCTGCTATGAAGACTGAAAGCAGTATTCCTCATTTTAACAGTGTCTATCTATGAGTGATGGAATTGCTAGTCCTTTTGCCCATCTGTATTTTCTCATTTTCTACACTGAGCATTTGTAGTTTGTGAAATTTTAAATTTTTACCAAAAAAAAAAGAACCTAGAGATTTAAAGCTGCCCTTATAAGACAACTAAACTCGATAGCCACTTAGGAGTAGGAATGGAGGAAGTTTCAGTCTCAGCCTTGAGCAGCCTGGCCACTGGCCTCACTGTCATCACCTTCGAGCTCCCCAGCTCACTGAATAGGCCGTGTAGAATAAGTGGGGAGAAGTGCCACACACTCCAAACTGTGTTCTTGAATTTGAGTTTGAATTCGAATCACTGTTACTCGTCTGAGGAAGGGATTGCCTGCTCTTGACAGGTACAGTGAGCTGTGTTGAACCCACAGCTGTCATGCCCCACTAGAGGGTGCTGATGTCACAACAGAGGGAAAGCTGTAGCCAGATGGGAATTGGGGAGAAAGAAAATAAACCGCTCAAACAGAACTGATGAGATTCTTTCTCTTATACATAGGAGCTGGAAAATGCAGAATTCATCCCCATGCCTGACAGCCCATCTCCCCTAAGTGCAGCTTTTTCAGAATCTGAGAAAGATACCCTGCCCTATGAAGAGCTACAAGGACTCAAAGTGGCCTCTGAAGCTCCTTTGGAACACAAGCCCCCAGTAGGAGCCTGGGTAACTGAACTTTTTGCCTTTAAGTCACAACTAAGTAGGCAGAGAGCTCTCCACACTTCTTCTGGCCTCGCCATCTCCTCTAGCTTCCTCGGTCTCCCACTGCCCTATATCAGCTCATTATACTGTCTGTTCAGTAGTGCTTAAAGCCCTAGGCTTACCTGAGGTTGCCTTGGAAAAAAGTATTGACCCTTTCAGATTCCTGATGGGCTAACAGCTTTCTACACCAGAGGACTGTCTTTCTTTTCTCTCTGCCTCAGGAGTACCAAAATTAAAGTTCCAAAATTCAAATCCAGTTTTTTTGACACTGCTAGTGTGGGTTGGAGGCTCTCAATATGAGTAAGAAATAATGCTTGTAGTCTAGTGAGGGAGCCACACTTGTGTGCCTAACCTTGGTAGAAATCAAATTGTGGTAAATGCCTCAATCAAATGCAAACCCCAGGGGTCATCAAGCTTTTTCTATAAAGGGCCACAGAGTAATTATTTTAGTCTTTATGGACCATACAGTCCCTTCTGCAACTACTCAACTTTGACATTGTTGTACAAAAGCAGCCATAGATAATACGGAATGAATGAGCATGATTGTGTTCCAATAAAACTTCATTTACAAAAACAGGCAGCAGTAGGCTGGATCTGGCCAGGGGCTATTATTTGCTGACCCTTCCTATAAACAAAGTACAGTAGAAGGGAGAGAAATCCAGACTAGAAAAGATGTAATAAAACCTTTGAAACTTCAAGATGAATGTTTTAATTCCTCTGTCAGTTAGCTTTCTTGAATTATTTTGGCAGTACTATTTACTGAACACCTCTCAAATGTCTTCTAAAGTGTGATCCACTACATTTCATGGAGATTGACCCTTTGGATCACAGTGTTCTCAACTGTGATCAGAAAGACTCGTTCCAAGCCAAATCATGCCTTCCCCCGCTTCAGCATTTTCAATGGGATGATATCAGTGCACTTTAAATTTGTTTGCAGAAGTTCTCCAAAACAGAGGATTGTTCTTTTACCTTAGCCTAACAGAGCCTGAGGTACTGAGAGTTCTCTTGCCCTGTTATGTTAGAGCCAAGTGCTGTTGTAATCCCAGCGTTTTCTGCTCCTGTTGCATTTACTTTGTGTTTCTGTATGGTTTATCATGTTATTTTAAAAGTAAAATCTGATAGCATTTAGAGGGAGGTTGGGTTGGGGAGCTGTGGCATCCAGGCAGAACCGCCTATGACCTCTTCCTCCTCTCCTTAGCCACCTCGGCTGAATTCTGCAGAGACATGTGCTGGGAAGGCAGCGCCATTAACTCCTACCTGTGCGTGCAGCACTCTGCAGGGGGAGGTTGAGAGATTGCAGGGGCTGGTGGTAAAGTGTCTGGCTGAACAACAGAAGCTACAGCAAGAAAACCTCCAGATTTTTACTCAACTACAGAAGCTGAACAAGAAATTAGAAGGAGGGCAGCAGGTGAGAGCATTAAAAGAATAATTCAATCTCTAATTCTGTTTTGAAAAATCACAGAAACAGAACACCAATAGACACTAAAACAGACTTACTCCTTTGCAAGTACTTATATTTTGATGATGTAACTTTTGTAATTAATCCCAGCAGCCCTGGGCCTTGTTCAGGTGCCTGCGTTAAATTATCTTTATCACCTGACTTCTATTGTTTTTTGTTACTCTATTTTTTCTTTTACTTTTTATTATGAAAAACTAAGCATTACAGTTCAGTGAACACTCATACCACCATCTAGGTTCATCAGTTGTTAACATGTTGCTT